>NC_136879.1:44158701-44188701 GCF_949152265.1 Phoxinus phoxinus
TTTTACGACTAAAATAACAGTAAAGGGTAAAAAAAAATGAATTCCCAAAAATTAAAACGGAAAAAACTGAATTTGGGGCAAAAAAACACGGATTTCATTGGGCCCTAATCACGCGCAGTGTGTCTGAAGAGCATTTTTGAAGGCCAAAGTGGGCGGAGCCGGCCGTCGCCATCTTGGCCCTGCGTCACTCCCAGATACACGAAAATGAGCAGTGAGGCGGATTAGCTGAGGTGATGTGGCGCTAACGCTAGCAGACAAACGGCTAGCAGTGACATAAGCGGCAATTCACCTGTCACTCAAGTGGCCACGCCCTTAATCATGCAGAACTTTAAAGGTGATGATACACAGGGCAACTTTTTGAGCAATGTTGCTCAATATAAAACAATTCACCTCCTCACAGTCGTCACGAAGGGCAAAATTAGCTGTATAGACCAAAACCACTTTTAGCACCACGCTGTAAACATGTTTATTTCTGCTGTAAAGTTAACATGCGGGTGTATGGGACTGACTCTCTTCTGCAGCCGCTCTCTAGTGGCCAGTGGATGAACTGCAGTTTAAGTCACTCAGTGTTGATTCAAGAGAGACGAAGGTTGCCGCTTGGATTTACCGTACAAACCAAACTCTTCCAGTCTCAGATACACTACAGAGAGAGACGCTGATCAGCCAATCAACAGCACAGGCGGCGGGCATTATGCTAATGAGTTACAAAGCTACGCAGGTTCAGCGGTTTGTCGTGCACTGTGATGTTTGAAACGTTGCAGAGCTTTATATCCACAAACCGCTGTATTACACACTATATGAGAGGAGATCTAGCCTAATAGGGCCTTTAAACTGTAATGTTGCACAGCAGATATCTGCGGTTCATCTGACTGATAATGAACTCAACTGGAAAAATGATCTTATCAGAGCAGGAACAGGAAATTACAAACAGGAAATTAGCTTATTTTCTGAAATGCTGTGTCTTTATGATGTGGGCTTTGATATTAGATTTTGTCTGTGGGTGTTTGACTGCAGAATTAGTGAATAAATGAGCAACATTGCTCTGGTATGATGAGCTGGTGGCGATGTTCCTCGTGTGTGTAAAGGCATCTGCTGATGACTGGATGGCATCTGAATGTGCTCAAGTCACCGCTTCTGTTCCTCATGCAGGAACTCTGTGTGTAATTTCCCACCACATGTCATGAAATATGAGGAAGAAACCCGCAGTAAATGTTCTAGCATGCAGGTTCAGTTTCACGGAGAGATGCTCGTGCCACACACACAGCTGAGGGTGTTTTGGCCAGTGTTGGCCATGCGTCTCTGGAAAGCTGCAGTGAGACCAGTGTAGTTATCATTACATTAGTGATGATATTATTGACGGGGTTCTTGAACTTGACTTTTTGAAATGTAAGTCTTGGAAAACCCTTGGAAACACACTTTGTACTTGATAAGTGCTGTAATTATTGGAAGACAATAGGCTATATTAGAAAATAGTGTTTAATTTAGTTGATAAAACAATCTTTTCACAGCCGTCTGATATAGAGCCACATCACATGGCTATGAGCGTGATATTGCTTTTATAATTATTCAAGTATATGATACAGATTTTTTATTTAATATTTAGCATTTTTAGGAGATTTTATGGTACCATTTATAACCCATTTATTCACTTTTTGAGCATAGACCTGAAAATTAAATTTCCAACTTAATCTTGAACGCTTTAGAGCGACAGACTGAAGCTTGGTCTCTTTTCAGAGATGACACTTGACGGATTATTGGATTATTGCTGAAGTGAAAACAGTTTTAAAAAGTCAAGTAACAGAATTTTACGTGTATTGTTATGAAAAATGCACAAGAATACTATTTTCAATTTTTATATGAAATATATATTTTCAAAATCACATTTTAAAACTGCAAGTCATAAATCTTAAAGGTTAATGGTTAAAGTTACCACATCCATTGTATGTGCTGAACTTTATTTGTACCATTTATTTTTTATTTGTCTATTTACCAATATAAAGATGATGTTTGTTTGTTGATTGTAGTCCTTCAAAACCAAAAATGTAGTGCTTGAAAACTCCTTGTATTTAATTTTGCAGTGTCTGTACCCTGTATTGATTATTGATCTCTTTCTCCCTCTTTTCCCAGTCCCGATGACTCCGTAAGCGTGTAGTTCTGCCTCATCTCAGAGGGTTCGTGGGCGTTCCCGTCATGTCCTCGGTCCCGCTGGAAGGATCCCAGCTTGTGTCGGAGTGGCTGAACCACCTCCGACTCGACCAGTACATCTCCGCCTTCCAGGAGTCTGGACTGGAAACGCTGTGGGAATGCCAGGATTTATCCTCTGCGAAGCTCCAGCGAATCGGCGTGGCTCTTCCCGGCCACCGAAAGCGGATCCTCGGGAGCCTCCGCAAACTCTTCCCATCAGAAGCCGGGATGGAGGACGACGACGAGCGAGACGACGAAAGACCCGTCGCCAGAGAAAGAACGAAATTTGCAACGGAAAACAAGCGTTTGCCTCCCGTCCCGCCTCGTCTAATGCCTAATCGTCCTCCCGTTCCCTTCACTCCTGGCTCCGTAACCATGGAAACACCTGCAGAACAAGCCACGCCCATCCCAACTCCGAGGCCACGCCCACAACACCTTCCTCTTAAAGGGGCGGCGCAGCAACTCCAGAAAAGCGAGAGCAAACACTCCCCTCAGTCGCCTACATCATCTTCTTCTTCCTCTTCCTCGTCTTTGGAGCACTTCCACCTGTACGAACAGTGTTCATCTTCCTCTCCGGGAGAAGCAGGTGCTCCCCCTCTTCCTCCGAAGAGCTACGCCGTGGGCGTGCCTAAAGACGAGCCGGCGCCGGTGCCGTACAGACCCCCCGTTCCTCCTCCTCGGGTGTCCGTGTGCTCCAGGACTTCAAATCCCAGAAGCTCGTCGACCGGGTGCCCTCCCGCTTTCAGGTACAACACACACTCTGTTTGTTATAGCGAACTGCTTTAGTATGTGTACTGCTCACAACAGAGACAGAGCGATTATTTTTAAAGCCTTTTAACAGTTATAACGCCACCTATGGTCCGATCTCCATGTAAGTTTGCACGCTTGTTTAATCATGTGTGACCCTGGATCACAAACCCAGTCTCGAGTCGCACGGGTATATCTGTGGCAATAGCCGATGTCGCATGTGCTCACTTATTTTCGTAAAGCTTTGAGTTTTCATTTGGGCGTATAGGCTTTTGAGTATGTTTTGCCACGCCCATTTTCTAAATGACCCAGTTATAGCCATCCAAAGGGTAAAGTTAAACCTTTTTTTTTTTATCTAGAGAGTCAAGAGAATTTTCCTAGACTGGTTTAGTTCTGATCGTGCAAAAAACCTAGGACTAGTTCGCAAAAGTCGTTTTTTTGCATAATCGTGAATATTTAATCAATCAATCAATCATTTATTTATATAGCACATTTAAACACAACCGAGGTTGACCAAAGTGCTTCACAAGCAATCAAATAAACACAGTAGAACAAGTAAAACAGATACCGCATGCATATATAATACAAAAAATAAGAACAAGCGAGCAGTAATAATATAGCAAGAAATAGTTATATAGTGTTAAAAGCCATGGAGAATAAATGAGTCTTTAGCTGAGTTTTAAAAATGTAGATAGACAGGGCATGCCTAATAAACATCGGAAGGCTATTCCATAGCTTCGGGCCAGCAGCAGCAAAAGACCGATCGCCACGTTTTTTTAGTTTTACTTTAGGAACTGTTAGGAGGCCGTGGTCACCGGATCTCAGGTTTCTAGATGGTGTATAAGGAACCAAAAGTTCAGTTAAATATTGCGGTGCCAGATTATTCAAAGCTTTGTAAACAAATAATAAGATTTAAACTCAATTCGGTACTTGACTGGTAGCCAATGAAGGGACATTAAAACAGGTGTTATATGGTCAAACTTACGCTTCCCTGCAAGTAATCTAGCGGCTGCGTTTTGAACTTGCTGCAGGCGGGAGATAGATGCCTGAGTACTGCCATAGTACAATGAGTTGCAGTAATCAAGTCTACAGGTAATGAACGCATGAATGGCTATTTCTAAGTTATTTCTTGAGAGAATGGATTTTATTTTACTGAGAAGGCGGAGTTGATAAAAACATGATTTGACTACAGCAGAAATCTGTTTATCAAATTTTAAATTTGAATCAAATAAGAAGCCCAAGTTCCTAACGCACTTTGAGTTATAAGGGGTGAGAGGGCCGAGGTCAAGGTCATAATCGCAGTTATCCTTGGGGCCGAACAGAATAAACTCAGTTTTGTTTTCATTTAGATGAAGAAAATTGAGGGAAAGCCATGTCTTAAGATCATTCAGGCAGTCTAACAGTGGCTGAAGAGAAGAATCATTATTGCATTGCAGGGGAAGGTAAAGTTGGGTGTCGTCAGCATATAAATGAAAGGAGACACCATGTTTTTTAAAGATAGAGGCCAGAGGAAGTAGATATAGAGAGAATAACACCGGCCCAAGGATTGATCCCTGGGGGACACCACAATTAAGCGGTTTATTAGAGGATGAATATTGACCTAACTGAACAGTAAAACATCTATCTGACAGATAAGAGCGAAACCACTGTAAGACAGAGCCCCGAAGTCCTACACAAGACTCCAAGCGTGACAGAAGAATGTTGTGGTCTACTAAGTCAAAAGCGGCACTTAGGTCCAAAAGGATCAGAGCCAATGGTTTGCCAGAATCTGTGATAAAGTATATGTCATTAAGAACTCTTAAAAGAGCAGACTCAGTGCTATGTAAAGTTTTAAAACCAGATTGAAAAACTTCATTGATTGAATTATTTAACAGGAAAGTTTGTAATTGTACCAAAACTGCTTTTTCCATGATCTTTGAAATAAAAGGGAGATTTGAAATGGGTCGAAAACTGGAGAGAGATGATTGATCGAGATTAGTTTTTTTAATTTAAGGAGTTATCACCGCCTGTTTGAGGCAAGCAGGAACCGTGCCCGTATGTAAGCACTTGTTAATGACTGACAGCAGGCTTGGGCCCATAGCACCCACATTTTGTTTTAGGAAATGTGATGGAACAATATCATGTAGGCATGATGTAGGCTTAAGACGATCCACAATTTCCTTACAGGCCTGAAAGCTGAGTGGCTCAAACACAGACCATGTGACGGAATATAGTGGAATCTCTGGCAAAACATGTCCTGTCTGAGACATCTTAGATCTAATAGCCAAAACCTTGTTTGTGAAAAAGTTTGCAAAAGTTTCACACAGCGAGACAGAGGGCTCAGGAAAAAGGTTAACAGGTGGATTTAACACAGAGTCAATAGTGGAAAAAAGCACACGCGGGTTATTTCTATTAAGCATAATTAAACCAGAGAAATATTTACTCTTAGCAGTTTTAGCTGTCTTCTGAAAAGAGGAAAGAGAGTTTCTCATAATTTCGTATGAAACATGCAGTTTGTCTTTTTTCCATCTGCGCTCGGCTTGCCGGCAAGCCTGCCTAAGAGAGCGCACTGAGTCATTCAGCCATGGAATTGGCACTGATTTACGAAATTTAAGCTTTAGAGGTGCAATACTGTTAAAAATAGAAGCACAGGTGGAATTAAAATAACTGAGATGATCATCCGCATCCAGGTTATGTAGCGTAGATTCAGTTTTAAAAGAAGTCCACACCTCATGAAATGCAGCCATGAACTCTTCACTGGAATGTGCACTGAGGGTGCGAGACATACGCCCCATAGACTGAGTTTTTAGTGAATGACCAAAATATGGGACATTAAAAATTACAGGCATATGATCAGAGAAGGTTGCATTGCCAATTGTAATATCGGAAACAGATAGACCATGAGTTAAAATCAAGTCCAAAGTATGACCCTGTTGATGCGTAGGGCCAGAAACCCACTGAACAAAGTCAAAGGATTCAATAAGATTTAAAAATTCCATGGACAAGGTTATAGATGCACAGCAAACATGAATATTAAAATCACCAAGCAGCAGTATTTTATCATAATCACATTTAATGAACAATTTGATTGACAGCGGTGGTTCTTGAGGCAAAGTTGTTCAATATGAGGAGATCTATCAAATGATATGCATATTGTGTGGATGTATGTAACACCACGTCATTACAGAGGGAACAAACCTCATTAGCGCCACCGAGTTTCGTTCCGATCGGCCTCCGTTAACCTTGTCTGATAGGTGCTCAAACTTCATTGGCCGATGGCGGCCATGTTTTTCAAGATACTCCAATGTCCTCATAGTCATACATGTGCACCTTGGACCAAGATAATGCATACCAATTTTCAAGTCATTCGGTCTAATGGTCGGGTTGTTATAGCTATTTCCATGTTTTTTTCCCTGTTATAGCGCCACCAAGTGTAATTTAGCAGTTATTTTATGGTGACCTCAAATTGAGCACATACACACGTGTACTGAGTTTGGTAAAAATATCTCATACCGTTCAAGAGTTATAGCAATTTTAGTAAAATTGGCCCCTCCCTTTTTTACATTTTGGCGCCCCCTAGCGACCGTGAATAGAAATTTCAACTTTTTTTCTGATAATTATTGATATTCGTACTCCAGAGAGTTGATCGGGCGAAAAACCTAGGACTAGTTCGCAAAAGTATGTTTTTGAGAAAATTAAAAATGGCGGAAAAATTTGCATACCGGAAATTAAATCGGAGATATACGTTTAGTTCGTTTTGAGTTTTGCTTTCCAATGATATACGACACTTGAGTCTAGGACAAACAGTTTATGAGCCACTCTTCTATGCCGTTTTGTATAGTGTGAGCAATGTGTTAAATTGCAGTTGATTCATTGAGTGCATTGCATTGTGGGATACAGCACCTCACACAGTGTGTTTATTCTGCAATGCACATTTCAGCAAATCGCACACATTCTGCAGGAACAGTGAGAGTAGTATCACAGTGAACACTCATGACCCTGAATGCTTTTACTCAGTGCACTTGCACAATCCAGTGTTTGTGTTTCCTGCGCCTGGAGGTCACTGAGTCATGTGACCCGTGGACCGTCACAAGGGGTCAAGCGGACCAGTGGAAATGAGTCAGTGCTGGGAAATGACGTGTTCTTCCATGCCGTGGGAGTGTGTGTTCGGTTATTGTGATTCAGACCAACATCATCACACTCGCTTGAATGGTGATGGTGAGAGCGCCGCCCTGTGGTGTTCACAGAAACTGCACTCGGTGTATATATGTATAATCCAACTTGGAAACCTCTTCTGGAAATTAATCACTTTTTTTGTAACTTAAAGTCCCATGTAGTCAATAATTGTATCCCTTACTCATCTTTGATCACCAAAATGACATATTTAAAAGTTTTTTCCCTGTTAAAAAAGTCTTCATGTCTTAGTTTTACATACCTTGAATGTAACTCGACACCCTTGCCTCATTTAGTATGCGCGGTTCTATGAATATGCAAATGAGCCCCGCCTCCACTCACTCCCTCAGCTCAGAGATCCACTGGTTGACGATCACACGTTGATCTGATTGGTTACACAGTCCTATGAATATGCAAATGAGCCCCGCCTCCACTAACTCCCTCAGCTCAGAGATCCACTGGTTGCCGATCACACGCTGATCTGATTGGTTACAGTTCAATGAATATGCAAATGAGCCCCGCCTCCACTCACTCACTCAGAGATCCACTGGTTGACGAGCACACGTTGATCTGATTGGTTACAGTTCAATAAATATGCAAATGAGCCCCGCCTCCACTCACTCACTCACTCAGAGATCCACTGGTGGACGATCACACGCTGATCTGATTGGTTACAGTTCAATGAATATGCAAATGAGGCCCGCCTCCACTCACTCACTCACTCAGAGATCCACTGGTGGACGATCACACGTTGATCTGATTGGTTACAAGGTAGTGTGTGACGTCAGAAACACCAGCGATTTCAAACCGTGTTTTTGAGACTGTCTTTGGTTCACTGCAGTTTTAAGCAGAAAATACTCAGCAATGCTGTCGACTTATGAACTTACACATGGTGTGTGTTATTAAAGCAGATTAAAAACACCACATACACACATAAACTACATTAAAAGCTGGATTTACACCACAGGGGGACTTTAAGGCTCGACAATAATCCTTGTCATGTGCTTTTCTTTCCAACAAGTAAATCGGTCATTCACAAAAAGTTTGATTATTTTGTGTTGTAAATAAAAATGCATTCTAAAGCAATCTCACCGGTGTTCTATCAGCTTTAAGATATTTACCGTAAATCTGCATATTTGTGATATTTATCCCGAGAGCAGTTTTTTTTAGGAATTTTTCTCCTAATTATGAAATGTCCAATACATTTAATTATAATAATAATACACTATAGGACTGTTACCAATCAAATTAAATAATATACACACACACACACAAAAATGTGTTAAATAATCGTATGGTTTTAGTGTCTTTTCAATTTTAAAATCATTTAATATATCATCAACATGTTATGTTTAAAACATCAAAACAAGTTGTCATTTGTAACTGAATGTTAAACGCGTGGATGAGCTAACAGTGTGAGTTGATACTGATTTCATTTGATTTATATTATTTTAATAGAATTTTCTGATTAAATGTAACAATTTGACTTAATAAATTATGCATAGGCTACATTTAATTAGGTAAGAATAAATGCCCACATAAGCAAAAACTGCAGATAAAAGGTAAAAACAAATTTAAACTTATTTGAAAGTGTAATTTTTGTCACTGCCTAAACCTGCCAATAACACACGCTAAATATCTGGCCATCATTATCAACAAAATCACAGAAAATATCGAGATAACTTTTTTTTTTTTTTTTTCAATATCACACCCCTACCAAATATTGGATTATTAATATAGTTGTCTTGATCAGTAGTGTGTCTGCACGCGGGCACTAGATGGCAGCACTTCTCTCGTCATCCGCCTGTGGTTTCCTCAAACGAGAAGCTGTGACCCACAATGCCATGCGAGAGCGCTTCTGCAGCTGTATTCCCACAAGAAATGAGTTTCAGTGACTTTCCAGAAAGTCAGCATGTGATTCACATCCTTCAGAAGTTGTGCTTGTAGATCCCCATTTCTGAGAAGTCTGATCAGGCGTCATTTCCATGGCAATTATGTGGAAGAAAAACACATCTCAATCTTATTAATGCATGCAAATGTTTTACTTTGGAGTTTGTTTCTCAATAATGGCATTTTTATTATTTGTATATATATAGCCTAAATGTAAAATTGACTTTTACTACTTTTAGATTGCTGTATGATTTACAGACTTTATTTTAATTCTTATTAATGCTTGTAAATGTTTTACTTTTGAGTTTGTTTCTCAATAATGCTCATTATTCGTATTTTTTAATTTTTTTATATATAGCCTAAATATGTAAAAAAAAAAAAAAAAAAATTTAAATGTCTTAATTACTAATAAAGATTGCTGTAATAAAGATGCATGCAAGTTTGCATGCATTACAATTCAAATAATACATCATATTTTTCACATTAACTATAAAAACAATATTTTTCCTCGCATTGCAAAAATGAGAATTTAGAAGAAAAAAATTGCAGAAAAACCTCATAAATGCCGGGTTAATTTGTGTCATCCTCCTAAATTAACTTTATGTGTGCATGATTGTGTGGTGCAGCGTGTGTGTGTGTGTGTGTGTGTGTGTGTGTGTGTGTGAGCATGAGACGGGAGGCAGATTTCAGGAAGCTCTTTGTTTCTCAGTGTTTCTGAAGGTCTCGGCTAACAGTGTTCTCCACTTCCGCCTGTCTCTGTGGTCGGCTCACTCGTTCTGCACGGGCTTCTCCGACTCACTCGGGTCTCACACACACACATACACACACTCGCTGGACTGCATCTCCTCTTTATTCCCGTGTGTTGGACTCTTTATCCCCGTGTGTTTGCCATGTTTGAGCACGTAAGTTCAGTGTGGAAGTGAGTGTTTGTTGTTGTTCTGTTTTCTTTTGATTCTTCTCTGTCATTTTGAATGCGTTTTTTTTATATACGGCTCGTTGTTCTGAATGTGTGTGTGTTGTGTGTAGTGCTGTCGTCACCGGATTTCTGTGTTCTGTGGATGATGTTGTGTTGTGAATGCAGTGTGTGCTTCTCTTCAGAGCCTCACGGTCACTTCCGATGGCAGAGTTTCTGAGCTGATGTGCTGCACTGTAAAACCACAGGTTCGTCTTTTCCATGGTGTGTGTTCATGTCGTTTCCTTTCTGTGTGAGTGTGTGTGTGTGTGTGTGAGCGTTTCACAGGTATAAACCCACTTTTCTTGCATCAGTCATCATCAGTAGCTTCCTACTACCGTGGTCGGGGTTGACCGCTAGTTCACTTCCGGGCGTTTGGCGAGTGAGCGCGGTGACCGCTCAGTGTTTTCATGCTCTATAATGCTACAGATGAAGGTGTGTTCTGCTATGAAGCAACATGAGTCTGACCTGCCTTCAGAAACACGTCAGGAACTCAGGGTCGGGGTAATAAAGGGTGTTCTGTTGCACCGCGAGCTGGTTTTGCATTAGTTAGTTAGATATTAGTGTTGGGTTATTGATTGATGTGGGTTTTTACAGCAATTGTTGATGCTAAAAAGCTTAAAAATACCAAATATTGAGCAGTTAATCGTCTGATCAGTAATTGATTTAGTTGGACGCACTTTTAAGACGCTTGATTATCCATTGATTGGCTTTTTTTGTTTTTTTTTTGGTCAAGTGTTGTTCTCACTAGTCGTTTTTAGCATGAATTTTATTTTAATTACATGAATCTGCCCACATACTGTAATGATCCATGGAAACCTCCATTGCCCTCATGTTTTTGGAAGTTCCCTGAATCAACTTCAGTTGTGCAGTTTAATTTGATCCATCAGGATTTGATGTTTTAGGCTGTGATACGGTTGGGTTTAGTTTTAGAGTTGTTTTAATGAAAGATTACACATAATGTCTTGTGTAATAACTTGCACTTATGAACCATTCACAATAAGAGAGGGTTATTTATCAAGAAAACATTGAATTTTGAATTCTTTACGTATTCGTTACTTAAAGTGCAGGAACAGTAGGTCATGTTAATAGGATTAAAACTTTAATCTGTTTTGTTAATCCATTAACTTTTAACTCTCTAAGGAGCCAATGGGAATTTTTCTTCAAATTCTAAAAAAAAAAAGATCTCAAGTCAAAATTTACAATTTCTATCTGGAAAGTATAAAACTCTGCTGTACGGTGGAGATGTTTATGGGAAATATTGCTTTATGTGCAGTTCCTTACATAATTATCAGGGTCAATATTAAATAAAAAGTATTCAAAAAGGGTGTTTAGAAATTATACATAAACACCGGCAGTCCAAAGTTTGGAATAATCGTGATTTTTGTAAAAGTTTCTTCTGCTCACCAAAGCTGCATTAATTTGATAAAAAAATACAGTAAAACAGTGAAATATTATTATAATGTAAATCTGCAGTTATAATGTGAATATACAGTAAAGTGTAATTTATTCCTGTGATCAAAGCATCATTACTCCAGTCTTCAGTGTCACATGATCCTCCAGAAATCAGGATAATATGATGATCAAGACACATTTATGATCAGTGTTGAAAACCGTTCATATTTCTGAGGAAACTGTGATACATTTTATTTGTCAGGATTCTTTGATGAAAAGAAAGTTCAATAGTCTTTTGTAAATGTCTTTACTGTCACTTTTGATACATTTAATGAGTCCTTGATGAAGTTTTTCTTTATTTTGTTATATCTAAAACCCATAAAAAATGAAAAAAGTTTGAAAAGTCAATTTTGTCATCACAATAAACTCACTAGGCTATATTTTGAAATAAATACAAATAGAAAACAGTTTTTCTCACTGTATTTCTGATTAAATGAATGCAGCCTTAGTGAGCAGAATAAACGTAAACAAAAAAATATATGAATTATGCAAACTTATGACCTCCTGAAGTGTACTGTATATTGGTAAATTGTTGTTGTTATAATACCCAGGCCATTTTCAGTGATTGTCATCAGATGAGATGGAAAGGCTTTGTCACAGGCTCTGGTGGGTTGAAGGTCAAACTCCCAGAATGCAGCGGTGCCAGTTTTCACAATGACATGTGAACTAGTGAAACTTCAGTCATCTCAGGCCGTCTGTGATCTATAAAAGGATGTTTGTACGGAAGCAGCTGCTGTCACATGCGGAGTGATCACACTACTGCCTTTTTTAGAGATGCTCCACTGGGTGAAGTGCGCTTTAGGGCTGTGTTTGTGCTTCATGTACATCGCTTCGTTTAGCAGGTTTGTGAGGAGAGGAGTGATGTGTGCTCATGTACCATCAGGGTCATGAACCAGGTTCAGTCCGGGACCTGCTGATTGGTGCTGCTCTCAAACGCACTCATGAAAAGCATTGATGGTTTCTATTTACAACGTGCTTTTTGCTGGGTTGAGCTTTGTAGTCATTCACAGGCGTATCTGTTGAGCGCATGAACTCATTCGCCAAACAGAGGCTTTTAAAGGGGTGGTGTAATGACCTTTACATTTTTACATACCCCACTGAACATTTTTTGTAGCATGTTAAAGTTGTCACTTTTTGAGGATGAGCAAAAACGCGCTGTTTTTGTGTGTGTCCCTTTAAATGCAAATGAGCTGCTGCTCCTGGCATAGGGGGCGGAGCTACAAGAGCTTTCCTGTGATGGGCAGGTTTAGGGATAGGGGCCGTGTGTGTGTGTGTGTGTGTTTGTGTTTGTCCCTTTAAATGCAAATGAGCTGCTGCTCCCGGCACAGGGGGCTGAGCTACGAGAGCTTGTGGGTGTGTGGGTGTGTGTGTGTGTGTGTGTGTGTTTATCCCTTTAAATGCAAATGAGCTGGTGCTCCCGGCACAGGGGGTGGAGCTACGAGAGCTTGTGGGTGTGTGTGTGTGTGTGTGTGTGTGTGTGTTTATCCCTTTAAATGCAAATGAGCTGGTGCTCCCGGCACAGGGGGTGGAGCTACGAGAGCTTGTGTGTGTGTGTGTGTGTGTTTATCCCTTTAAATGCAAATGAGCTGCTGCTCCCGGCACAGGGGGCGGAGCTACAAGAGCTTGTGCGTGTGTGTTAGCAGCTCCGATTACCTCACACAGACACGCACTGAACATCTTAAAAACGTTTAGCCTTTTATGTTCAAACCGGAGTCAGAATGATGGAGAGACTCAAGAAGAAGTGACAACATGTAGAAGCACAGGACATTTCTGAATGGTTAGTTGATGAATTTATGCAGCTTTATGGGGGTTTATGTAAATTTTAGGGTTGGTGATGTCACTAACCCGGGAGGAATGTCGTGTAGTTCCTACCAGCCGTTTGTTGTAGTCCTTATAAAGTGATTTCTGTAAAAGCAAATATCTCCCTTTGCTTTGAACTTTGAGTGTTGTAACTTTGCAGATGTTGTTTATGATCATTACACACTCACTACAGTTAGAAAAGTCAAATCATAATCAACCAGCCCTTTAAGTTTGTCAGAATCAACTCTGTTTGCATTAGGTTTGGCAGAACTCATGCTGAACAAAAACTACCGATTCTGACCAACTTAAGCACATCTGATTGGTCATTGAGTTCAGATGCGTCTGTGAATGGCTGCAAAGGCCTCCTGCAGATCGTCACCTCAGATGATCAAATACATCTATACCGGGACAGAGATTCATTCATTCATCCATTCATCCACCAAAATATTTCAAATGCAGAACAAATCCTGCAGGAACAATGAAGTTTGACCAGTGTTGGTACTGTCACAACCCTAGATCGCTATTGTCCTGTTCATCACTGTACTGTGATCCGTGTTAAAAAGCACTATATAAATAAAGCTGACTTGGCATGAATGGATGTTGAGTTACAGTTAAAGAGTAAATGCTAGTTTAATAGCACGGTATTGCCCTCCTAAGATGAACCGCCGGTGGTAATCCTCATTTGTATGGAAAAAAAAAGATTTCCTTTTTTTGATGATTAAATTAAATTGTTGGTTGATTTGAGGACGTGAAAGCAGAACGGATCAGTCTGAGTGAGTATCTTCAGCGTTCCTTGTGCTGGTCTTTGCTTTTTTAGCATCAGCTCTCTCTCTCTCTCTCTCTCTCTCCCTCAGTTGTTCTGTCGGGTCACAGGAAACTTCATTGTTTGACCGTCCGCATGCGCCTGATCTTTAACACACACATGAGAAAATGTGTTTCCAGTGTGATAAACTTTCAACAAGTGCTGATACTGAAATAAACCTGTGATTTCCTCTAATGCCTGTAAGTGTAGAGTGAATGCCAAACTTACCCTATTTCACATTTACACGGGGTTAGTTGTGTCAGAAAACACTTATTTACGGTGTGTTGTGTGTATAACTTAGTATTGTCATCATTTACTCATGTCCTTCCAAACCCATACGACTTTCATTCATCTTCGACACACAAATTAAGATATTTGTAATGAAATCCAAGAGGTTTCTGTCCACGTAGCCAAAATTTAGAAGATGCATAAACTTGCATCATAAAATGAATCACTATCAGGGTGGGAAATTAACTTTTTTGCCCATCAGCCACAATTTGACCAGCCACTTTTTCCGGAATTCAAATTTGTAAAAGAAAGTGCACTAGCATATTTTGAGTTGCTTCAATACACTATTTTTTATTATTATTATTAATACATATTTTATTAATATAGGCAAATAAAAAGTGATGTGGAAAAAAAAGCCTGTGAGACCATGGTAACATTGTGTTTGGTCATATTCTACAGTAATTGTAAAATATTGATTCATCTCAGTAATAGGGCCGTGAATCTGGTATGAATAACACACGTCGGCAAATATATTCGAATGGATTGTTATTGCTGCTTCCATAGACACCATTGTGTATTTTTCAAACTATTAATTTATTGTTTTGCTATAAATTATGTCTTTAAATGTCTGAAACCTAAAATAAACATTATGTGGTAAGCACTGAGCGCGTCCGTCTTTGGCTCAGCGCCGTAAAGCACAGCTTGAATCTGGCATCATGTCACTGAACATCCGCTCCTCAGTGGTCAGCTTCTGCAGAGCGGGCCAACATCGAAATTGCTGATGAGATGTAGAGGAAAATATCTAGTGGAAAATGAGAATGTTACGTTACTCGCACGCTATTGGCTGGTCAGTGGGAACTGCACGAACCAATGGCAGAGCGGCGTAACTGCGCGAACCAATCGGTGCGAAGCCCGCCTAACTGAGCGCAGGGGAATCCGCTTAAAAGACGCCATGGATTCAGGTTTTTATCGACTGAAGTGACGACCGCTAGTCGTTCGCACCCGCCACTGTGGCTGGTATGCAAGGCAAAGTCACCCGCCACTTTGAAAAAGTACCCGCCATTGGCTGGTGTTAATTTCCCACCCTGATCACTATGAATCAAGCTAGTTGTGTGGAGAGATATGATCGCTTTATGTGATGAACAGATTAATTTAGGCTTTTACTCACATATGAACAAACGTCACATAGCCTATGCTACACATAATAGATAGATAGATAGATAGATAGATAGATAGATAGATAGATAGATCTTTGTTGTTTATGTTTGTTTTACAATTAAAGTTAAAGCAGCGGCAGCAGCATATAAGCACAACATTAGTTAAACTTTAATGTATTCACTCATCTATGAACATGATTTCTGCCCGAGTCCCGTCGGATCGCTTCCCATCGACTGTGGAGGTGAAGACTACAACTCCCATGACTCCTTGCTTATTCACAGCGTCATCAAGCTACGGCTTTGTTATTGTTTTAAATAAGCGACTTCTAGTTAGAGACTTACATACTGTGCCTTTAAAGGGATAGTTCATGAAAATTAGCCCATGATTTACTCTTCTTTCAGACAAATACAATCGAGTTATATTACAAAATGTCCTGGCTCTTCCAAGCTTTATTATGGCAGTGAATGGCTGTTTCTGTTTAAAGTCCATAAAAGTGCATCTGTCCATCATAAAAGTGCATCTATCCATCATAAAAGTGAATCTTTACATCATAAAAGTGCATCTGTCCATCATAAAAGTGCATCTATCCATCATAAAAGTGCATCTGTCCATCATAAAAGTGCATCTATCCATCATAAAAGTGCATCTATCCATCATAAAAGTGCATCTATCCATCATAAAAGTGCATCTGTCCATCATAAAAGTGCATCTGTCCATCATAAAAGTGCATCTGTCCATGATAAAAGTGCATCTATCCATCATAAAAGTGCATCTGTCCATCATAAAAGTGCATCTGTCCATCATAAAAGTGCATCTGTCCATCATAAAAGTGCATCTGTCCATCATAAAAGTGCATCTATCCATCATAAAAGTGCATCTGTCCATCATAAAAGTGCATCTGTCCATCATAAAAGTGCATCTATCCATCATAGAAGTGCATCTGTCCATCATAAAAGTGCATCTGTCCATCATAAGTGCATCTGTCCATCATAAAAGTGCATCTATCCATCATAAAAGTGCATCTATCCATCATAAAAGTGCATCTGTCCATCATAAAAGTGCATCTGTCCATCATAAAAGTGCATCTATCCATCATAAAAGTGCATCTGTCCATCATAAAAGTGCATCTGTCCATCATAAGTGCATCTGTCCATCATAAAAGTATATCTATCCATCATAAAAGTGCATCTATCCATGATAAAAGTGCATCTGTCCATCATAAAAGTGCATCTGTCCATCATAAAAGTGCATCTATCCATCATAAAAGTGCATCTATCCATCATAAAAGTGCATCTGTCCATCATAAAAGTGCATCTGTCCATCATAAAAGTGCATCTATCCATCATAAAAGTGCATCTGTCCATCATAAAAGTGCATCTATCCATCATAAAAGTGCATCTGTCCATCATAAAAGTGCATCTGTCCATCATAAAAGTGCATCTGTCCATCATAAAAGTGCATCTATCCATCATAAAAGTGCATCTATGCATCTGTCCATCATAAAAGTCCATCTGTCCATCATAAAAGTGCATCTGTCCATCATAAAAGTGCATCTATCCATCATAAAAGTGCATCTATCCATCATAAAAGTGCATCTGTCCATCATAAAAGTGCATCTGTCCATCATAAAAGTGCATCTATCCATCATAAAAGTGCATCTGTCCATCATAAAAGTGCATCTGTCCATCATAAAAGTGCATCTGTCCATCATAAAAGTGCATCTGTCCATCATAAAAGTGCATCTGTCCATCATAAAAGTGCATCTGTCCATCATAAAAGTGCATCTGTCCATCATAAAAGTGCATCTGTCATCATAAAAGTGCATCTTTATAAAAGGGGTTAGTAAAGGCCTTCTGAAGGGAAGCACCTCTGTCTTGAGGGAGAGTAAATCATGGGCTGTTTTTCATTTTTGGGTGAACTATCCCTTTTGGTTTTGGTTGGAATGTCATATGATCAATCATCACATGTTTGTTGTATTGCACTGGGAATGTGTGGTTGTGCCGCTTCTGCACCTGCTGCGTGAGTCATGTGACGCTCAGCACAGGTGTGTTGGGTGATGTCATGAACCTGTTGTGTCAGGTGCTCCTGAACTCTCGAGACGTGTGGCGACACGCTTCACACCGAGCGCTCCGGCATGAAGAGGTTCAGTCGGCTGATCAGTGTTCTGCGCAGCTTCTCCGCTGATGATGATGATGATGATAACTCTTCCTCCTCTGTGTGTGCTCGTCCCAGCTCTCCTGCGGATGACCTCTCGGACACGCACCGCGTCCCGGACGTCCCGCCTCGCAGCAGGCCGAGAGAGAGCGAGAGAAGAGACGTCCCGCCGCTGCCACTCAAGAACAGTGAGTAGACCCGACACACACCGCTGAAATTAACTCACACTCACTTCATTATAACTTTATTTAGACAAGCACAACAATCTCTGGTACGGTCATTTCCTGTTAGCACTGTACAGCTGCTTTGAAACTGTCTATATTGGTAAAACACTGCTTCATTTGCAATTATTTATAGTCATATGCTTATAATTGTGCTGCATATATGCAAATATTATTATTATATGTATTTATATATACGTATATTTATTACCGTTTGCTGTTTATCATTCTCACATACTTGATACATAGTAGAAATGTTTGTTTTTTTTGCACATAAATGAAGCTGACTTTCCAAACACAGTTTTGTCTTCATAAAGCTTAAAGGCGTGTGGATACGAACACTGCCTCATGGGTCGGCTTGTGGGACGCTTATTTCGAGACGGGACTGATCGAACATCGAAAACAATGCAGTGTTCAGGGCTAAACGCGCTCGCTGTATGCTAGCAGCAGTCAAAACATTTATCCAGACTCCTTCAGCATTTCTCACATCATCAGATTATTCACTATAGTTTAGACAATGGTGATGAAATATGAGCAGAACTCAGAGTTATTATGTTGAATATCTGTCAGCTGGTAAACCACACCATTAGATAATACCAGTTTAGCTCAACCAGTGACCAAGCAATGCTTCATTTTGTTCAGTGTGTGTGTGTGTGTAAAAAGAGCGCATGATGATCTGATGCTCAAGAAACGTTTATGATTATCAGTGTTGAAAACTAAAAACTTTCCACTGAAAAATAGAAAGTTGTATTTTATTTATTTTTGAAATATATTATGTTGTAACATTATAAATGTCTTTACTGTCACTTTTGAGCAATTTAATGCGTCCTTGATGAATAAAAGTAATGATTTATTTTACGGCAGTGTTTAATGTTACAAAAGATTATATTTCAGATAATGGTTGTTTGAATTATCTATTCATCAAAGAATCCTGAAAAATAAATGTACACAATCATAAATGTGTCTTGATCATCATATTAAACTGATTTGTGAAGGATCATGTGACACTGAAGACTGGAGTAATGATGCTTTGATCACAGGAATAAATTACACTTTACTATATATTCACATTATAACAGCAGATTTACATTATAATAATATTACACTGTTTTACTGTATTTTTAATGAAATAAGTGAGCAGAAGAGACTTTCAGAAACATTAAAGATCTTTCCGATCCCAAACTCTTGTTCTGTGTAAACAGGAAGTAGTTGCTGGATGTTTAAAAGGGCTTGTTCTGTTTCTCAATAAGCCAGTAGGCTTTCGTTTACGTCACATGATTGGCAGCTGAGCTTTCTCAGTCTACACCGCATCTGATTGGCTCAAATGTGTGTGTGCGCTGGAGTGCCACATGATGCTCTAATTAAAATAATGATTCCTGCATATAAATGAGCTCAAAGCTTCAGCAGCGGACACTCAGAGGAAGCATTTGACTTCAATATAAAGATGCCCATGTTTTTTGTTTTAGTTTTAATATCTCATCTCAAGTCTTTTCCTTAATTATTTATCAAATACTAGTGACAATGCGACACTTGGCAAACTAATTGTTCTTTATTATTATTGCCACTTTCCTCAAACAATGGCTCTTTTAAAAAAAAAAGTTTTTTTAATTATTATTTCCAAATTTTAATATCTCTGTAAACATAAGTGGATTTAACATTCCTTGTGGACTTCTTGACTATTAATCAAAGTCAGAGAGAAACCTAATTGTTCTCTTATAATTGTAACTCTCCTTAAATTTGGCCAGTGTTTTCATGGCATATGTGGTACCTTTTATTATTATTTACTTATTTACATTTATTTAAAAACATTTTTTAACATATTTTATAGCCTATATCTCATTTTGTCCATTTGGGGCCCTTGGGATGTTTTGAAATGCCCTGACATTTGTGTTTTTTTCAGTTATTTATAAACATGTTAATGGCAAAGGTGTAAATTCACTCTATATAGCACAAATGGGGCTACCATAATATGTGAGCAACATGTATGTACATGTTTGTATTTTTAAGAGAATAATGTTTATGCATGGTTATTGAAAAAAATTCAAATGAAAGTGGCTGAAATAGACCACAAAACGCATACTAAATATGTGTTCCGAAGACTTTTGACTAATGGATGTTGTCGCTTCGAGTTCTGGCTTCAAAATGATGTGAAAAACATCCTGCCTAATCGTTCACATAAAACAATACATTCATTTAAACTTTGTAAGACCGTTTTTTTGTAAGACCGAGGGGTAATGGGCCATCAATATTAATGAGATTCAGACCCGGGGTGTGACAGACACTCCCCCAATGGCCCATCATGAGGCAAGCCTAAACAAAGAGATTCAAAGGTTTTGTTTTTCAATCTGTTTTATTGTTATTCCTCTGTGGATTAACTAAATGTTCAACTGAATATAACCACTGTCCATATAAACGACCACAGCTATATATATCTGAAATAAAGGAGAGGCCCACCAACTATTTACCTAACGCTACTAACACCTATCTATGTATATTTCCCAGTGTGTTGTCACAAACAATAAAAAAAACAGAATGAAATGTTTATATCTTTATATAAGTTGTTTCGGTAATGATTTGATAGATCAGAAATCATAAACAGAACAAGCATGAATATATAAAAAAGAAAAGAAAAATACTTTTGGTAAACCAGTACAGTAAGTCAAAAAGAATATAGAAAATCTGCAAAGTAAATTAAAGAAAAATAAATAAGGAAATGACAATAACAATAAAGAAACTTATATATAATCAGTTCAGGGTTGGAGATTCCTTGGGCAAGAATAGATTCACTGCAATGAAAGTCAATTTTCAATGATGTTTGTGATGATGTCCCAGTACCATGGTGGCTAGCAACATTGACCTTCAAAAACGCAAATAGTCCACAAAGTTACGATCCACCGTGGTTAATCATTACCCTCAGGACATTTATTAATCCATTAGGATTAAATGGATGAAAACCTTCTCTTTCTGGTAAACCTCAATATCCAAAAGGTGGGACTTTAATGAATCGTACCGATTCCTCACACCATAATATAAGGTCACCTATAAAGAGTCCATCTACAAAAAGGAACAAAAGTCCAGCATTAGCTATATAGGACCTATACATGAATAAAAAAATGCACCACATAGAAGAAACAAAACTTACAAAATTGACCTGGAAACAAAGTTTCTCAATCTGGACTCCCAATAAGTGTTTGCTGGAGGTGCTAGGACAACACCATGCTTCCCGCTTCCAAACACAACTGACTTCCTCTACCCTACTACCAGTTTAAATCAAAGGAGTTTTAGCGCACAAGCGCCCCCTAGGAGTGTGTATGAAATATCACATGGGTAACAGCTAACACTGTTACATGAAGACACAAGTGAACATTACATGCCTAGCATTTCCAAGGTGTGTCCTGCCTTTTACCAAGCTGTCCTTTGCAAAGCACACAAATCTTGCGACCAACTGTGCAAAAAGGAATATTTCGCAAAACTGCAATAGAAACAGTTTTTGCGCATTTACAGTCACCTGACTTAGAAGACGCGGTGTGTTTGGGATCCGTGTACGCAAATAATAATAATACTTATCATCATCATTATTAAAACATTTATTAGGCTACGTATTTAGAGACGCTTTTATCCAAAAAAGGAACAAAGCAATTCGTCAAATGTCATTCATAATACGGGTTAGACTGCATGGCACGGAGCCGCGGACGCGAACACTTGCATTTTCCTATCAACAGTGGAAACAACTTAAAATAGCCTACTCTTATAATTTCTGGTCATACAGAAAATAATAATACATTATTCGCAACTACTTTTATTTGTGTAAACTCACAATAACAAGAAAACGTTGTGCTTTTGTAAAATAAAATAAAACAATCAGGCGCGCTTTCATGATCTCCGTGAACTGGAGCGCGAGAACTGAAACTAAATATAGCGTATGTAGCTAAAGCTTGAAATGTCCACTTTAAAACCAACAAATTCGAATCGAAAGCTAATACATTCTGATTATGTAATGCGTATGAAAGGAGCATTTCTCTCTAAAAGCGCATCTGCTTAACAGCGGAGATGTTTTTAGCCGACTTAGAAAACAATAGTTTAATAATAATATTAATGGCTCTTCTCATTCAGCACTGCGGGAAAAATATCAATTCCAGGTTCTAATTTGGCCTTAGATAACCAGTAAAATCGACATGTTTTCCATATTCATTTGTGAAAATATCTGTAAAATATCTGTAATAATAGTGGGTATTATTACTTTATTATTATTATTATTACATTCCTTTTAAAAAGGTTGAAGAATATTATTGTGTCGTGCCATCTTCCCAACGCGCAGGTGACTGAATGATGAAACTTAAAGCATTTGCTTGGGGGCGTTTCCCTGTTTTGCATATATGGCTTAACACATTATCTTGTGAATAGCGCGCTCCGTCAGTAGACGTGAACGAATTAAAGTCAATGAGCTCGACTGGAATCGCTCTCTTTTCATACAGATTACAGAAGCTGAGAATATTAGTTTTTAATATAAATTACTTCATTTGAAAGATGCGATCTCAAGCTTTATGCCCGTGGGTATGTTTGCCCGTTTGACTGAATTTTCACGGAGTTACAGAAAATTTTCGAACGCGTTTCAAATTGGAGTTCATTGACAGAGAGAGTGCAGAACTCGCATCATGTTCATTTTTCTTTATTTGGCAAAAAGCATACACACTTTATTTTTATTGTGAGTATACAGAATTTTTTTTTAAACTGAACAGGGATCGATTGATGTATAACACGAAAATGAAAGATCAAAATTAACAGAGCATTTTGAGTTTATTTTGCATTGCTAAAAAAAAAACACGAGCAAAACGCACCGGCGCGTTTTTGGTCCCCAGAGGGTTAAGTAAAGATCATGTTCCATGAAGATATATAGTAAATGTCCTACCGTAAATATATAAAACATGTATTTTTGTGAGTGAATGCAGCACAATCGTGAACATAAATGCACAAATTTAAAGGAGATTTTCTCAATGTTTAAATTTTTTTGCTCCCTCAGATTCCAGATTTTCTAATAACTGTATCTCGACCAAATATTGTCCTATCCTAACAAACCACACATCAATGGAGAGATTATTTATTCAGCTTTCAGATTGTGTATGAATCTCAATTTAAACCCATGTGACTGGTTTTGTGGTCCAGGGTCACATATAATATTTAATAAAAACAAAAAGATGTGGCACATAACCGTACCTGCTTGTGATGCTCTAAACACATGCGATGTCTCGTCTGATGAACTAATCTCTGGCTAATGTCTTGTCTTCTGTTACTCTGCTCTGTAGAGTTGGATTCAGGGGGAAGTTCAGATGAATATGACGACCGCGAGCAGTGCAGAGACGCTAAACTCGTAGACATGGCCAACAAGGTGCGTAATAATGAGCATTCCTCAACACCTCAGGTTCGTCCAATCAGCACAGCCGCTGTGTGACTGACAGCTGTCTCCTCCAATAGATGTCCTTGATGGTCCCCAAGGCGACGAAGCCCCGTTACAGCAGCCTGTGCAGCGACGACGAGCTGCTGGATGACGAAACACACTGTTACCAATCCGTGTCCGTCAAGTGAGTCTATGAGCAGATGCATCCGCGGATCTATACTGTGTTAGCAGATGCATCCGCGGATCTGTACTGTGTTAGCAGATGCATCCGCGGATCTATACTGTGTTAGCAGATGCATCTGCGGATCTATACTGTGTTAGCAGATGCATCCGCGGATCTATACTGTGTTAGCAGATGCATCTGCGGATCTATACTGTGTTAGCAGATGCATCCGCGGATCTATACTGTGTTAGCAGATGCATCCGCGGATCTATACTGTGTTAGCAGATGCATCTGCGGATCTATACTGTGTTAGCAGATGCATCTGCGGATCTATACTGTGTTAGCGGATGCATCCGCGGATCTATACTGTGTTAGCGGATGCATCCGCGGATCTATACTGTGTTAGCAGATGCATCCGCGGATCTATACTGTGTTAGCAGATGCATCCGCGGATCTATACTGTGTTAGCAGATGCATCCGCGGATCTATACTGTGTTAGCAGATGCATCCGCGGATCTATACTGTGTTAGCGGATGCATCCGCGGATCTATACTGTGTTAGCGGATGCATCCGCGGATCTATACTGTGTTAGCAGATGCATCCGCGGATCTATACTGTGTTAGCAGATGCATCCGCGGATCTATACTGTGTTAGCAGATGCATCCGCGGATCTGTACTGTGTTAGCAGATGCATCCGCGGATCTGTACTGTGTTAGCAGATGCATCCGCGGATCTATACTGTGTTAGCAGATGCATCCGCGGATCTATACTGTGTTAGCGGATGCATCCGCGGATCTGTACTGTGTTAGCAGATGCATCCGCGGATCTATACTGTGTTAGCAGATGCATCCGCGGATCTATACTGTGTTAGCAGATGCATCCGCGGATCTATACTGTGTTAGCAGATGCATCCGCGGATCTATACTGTGTTAGCAGATGCATCCGCGGATCTATACTGTGTTAGCAGATGCATCCGCGGATCTATACTGTGTTAGCAGATGCATCCGCGGATCTATACTGTGTTAGCGGATGCATCCGCGGATCTATACTGTGTTAGCGGATGCATCCGCGGATCTATACTGTGTTAGCAGATGCATCCGCGGATCTATACTGTGTTAGCAGATGCATCCGCGGATCTATACTGTGTTAGCAGATGCATCCGCGGATCTATACTGTGTTAGCAGATGCATCCGCGGATCTATACTGTGTTAGCGGATGCATCCGCGGATCTATACTGTGTTAGCAGATGCATCCGCGGATCTATACTGTGTTAGCAGATGCATCCGCGGATCTATACTGTGTTAGCAGATGCATCCGCGGATCTATACTGTGTTAGCGGATGCATCCGCGGATCTATACTGTGTTAGCAGATGCATCCGCGGATCTATACTGTGTTAGCAGATGCATCCGCGGATCTATACTGTGTTAGCGGATGCATCCGCGGATCTATACTGTGTTAGCGGATGCATCCGCGGATCTATACTGTGTTAGCGGATGCATCCGCGGATCTATACTGTGTTAGCGGATGCATCCGCGGATCTATACTGTGTTAGCGGATGCATCCGCGGATCTATACTGTGTTAGCGGATGCATCCGCGGATCTATACTGTGTTAGCGGATGCATCCGCGGATCTATACTGTGTTAGCGGATGCATCCGCGGATCTATACTGTGTTAGCGGATGCATCCGCGGATCTATACTGTGTTAGCAGATGCATCCGCGGATCTATACTGTGTTAGCGGATGCATCCGCGGATCTATACTGTGTTAGCGGATGCATCCGCGGATCTATACTGTGTTAGCAGATGCATCCGCGGATCTACGGTGTTAGCAGATCTCATGTGTTACTGTAAGGCTTTAGTGGATTTGGCAATAGCAGAAGTTCATGTTCAATGTAATAATATAACACTTCCCTCTTTTCTTGACCGCTCACATCTCTCTATATATATCTCAATTCAATTGAGAAAGCTTTACTGGCATGACAAAAAAAACCAAAATATTTTGTATTGCCAAAGCATTAAAACAACATGAACATTTAGTAAAGCCGGCACAGAAAATAATAATAATAATAATATATACATACATATATATATATATATATATATATATATATATATATGGCTAGATATAGCAAAAATAATAAATAAAGATTAATAATAATACATAATATAAAAAGAATATAATACAGAAATCATTTAACAACTGAACTTAGCAATTGAACATTATATAGATGTGTGTTTTTGGCTGTGAGTGAGTGTGTGTTTTTTTGGATCTTTGCCTAATTAAGTTTGCTTCTCTCTCTCTCTCTCTCTCTCTCTCTCTCTCTCTCTCTCACACACACACACACACACACACACACACACACACACACACACACACACACACACACACACAGACGGGGTTCGTGGATTGATGACTTCGGCTCGATCTCGGGCTCTCAGAACAGCATCTATCTGCCGTTCACTGGTCATGTTAGTGCTTCGCCTCCTCGGGAAGACTTCGACTCCGCAGGCGTCCCGGTTATTAAAATGGGCTGGTTGGACAAGAATCCTCCCCAAGGGTGCGTGTGAGTGTGTATGAGTGTGTGTGTGTGTGTGTAAAGGTTTATATTACACATTGGCAGGACCAAATGTCCATAAAACCTGAGATCACCTGCATCTCCATGGAGAAATGTGTTCATAAACATACTAATCATGTTTTTTGAAAATGTAAAAACGTGTGTGTGTGGGAGAGGGTGTGAGTGTGTGTGAGTTAGGGCTTTGACTCCGAACTTCGTTATTCGAATATAATTCGAATATTTAAAAAGATAATGATATTCGGACGAATATTAGGCATCCTTTAATATTCGAACCTGTTATGGGCATTATTTTTTGTAAATGTGTTAGCCTGTAAACGTTGTTTTCAGTTCAGATTCCGAGGCTTTTTCACGCCTGGTGAAGTGGTGAATCGCGAGCTCATTAGCAAGGCTAATATTTTATACAAACAATACTGGATGCGTGCGCATTCAAGAGGCACAACCGCTAACAGGTGTGCAGCATCACTCCAGTCCAATATGGTAATTTGATAAAACATGTTTTTTCAGGATTCTTTGATGAATAGAAAGTTCAATAGAACAGCATTTATTTGAAATATAATATTTTGTAACATTATAAATATCTTTACTACTATTGACATTGACTGATACACTGCCCTCTGGTGGACAGAACATATACAACTTCAGTTTGATACCAATATAGGTCTTACTGAAGGCATTTAATGGTCAAAATCTTATTAATAAATATTCAAATATATTCAAATATTAATAAACAAACAAACTTTGAATATGATTTTTGGGCAAAAGTCAAAGCCCTAGTGTGACAGTGAGTGAGTGTGTGTGGGAGAGGGTGTGAGTGAGTGAGTGTGTGTGTGTGTGAGAGGGTGTGTGTAAGTGAGGGTGTGTGCGAGAGAGGGTGTGTGCGAGAGAGGATGTGTGTAAGGGGTGTGTGCATGAATGTGTGTATCTATGCTTCAATCCAAATTTGCAAATATAACTTTTGTGCAACATTTTAATGTTGCGCAAATCAATTTGTGAATAAAGCAGTTTCTATCCCACATGTTCAAGAGAACCAAACCTGCACTTCCAGAACTAAACATGTGTAATCACAAAAGGAAGTTGTTGCAATCAGGCGTTTTTCACACAGCATAACTAGTGTAATTTTCTTTTTTAAGCAATCTGTCCTATATAAAGTGTGTGTGTGTGTGTGTGCGCGTGTGTGCGTGTGTGTGCGCGCGTGTAGGTCTCTGATCTACCAGAAACGTTGGGTCAAACTGGATGCTGAATACCTGAGATACTTCGACACTGAGAAGGTGTGTGTGTGTTTCTGATTCAATAAGTTGCTCTAGTCTTCTCTATTCTCTGTTCTGAACCAGACATTTCCATTCATTTCATGGTGACTTTAGAGTAGTTTACGCTCATCTGGTTAAAGCATGATGTGAAAGGACATGATGAACGTGTCTCAGCGGCGCACGTGTCCTTCATCACCCCTGACATTTACATGTGGTGTGTGTGTGTGTGTGTAGGACGTCTACTCGAAGAGGATCATACCGACAGTGTCCATCACCGGCGTGGTCAACGTGGGCGATCAGAAGTTTGAGGTTGTGACGCACAATCGCACTTTCCTGTTCCGCGCCGAGAGCGACTGTGAGTGTATAATGTGTGTGTGTGTGTTTAAAGCAGATAATAAAGTGTTTGTGAACGTGGGTCGCGCTGTTTATCTGTGAGGTTTTGTGGTCTGATGAAACAAAAGTTTGTGTGACCTCTTGAACACACACCAACACAGGGCGGGGAAAATAATCATGTGTTTGTCATTGAATAAAAGTGTGTGTGTGTGTGTGTGTCAGTGGACAGGAACGAGTGGGTGTCGGTGTTGAAGAGCTGTGTCGGGGTGTCTCGGGGGCGGACGAGCCTGGACTTGACCTTTAACCCCTGTGTGAACTATGAGATGAAGGGGTACCTGGAGCTGCGTGGCCTGCGCTCCAAACTCTACACGGTGGTGTGTGCGGATAAAGTCTATCTCTACAAAAACACAGAGGTAAGCGTCTCCCCGACTGCAGTCCTGCCGTGCCAGGAGTCTCCAGGCTCACTCCGGCGGTTTAGCTCTTCCAATAGGAAACGCCATTTTCTGCCCAGATGTGGTCATTATGCTGGAAGGGGCGTGTCTATGAGACTCAGTGTAAACGCCCACTGCTGTGATTGGCTGACACCTTTGCATATTTGGATCTGGTCATGCTTTCATCATAACTCACAGTTTAAATAACTGATTATTTTCATGCTACTAAGAGAAACAATGTGAAGTTGATCGTTTAGTCACGTTTAGTTGACTAACGCATGAACCGCAATAAACGATGATGAGACAAAGGCACGTCTGACTGTACATGAACCGTTACACATCAGAAATCACTGGATTAGATTGAACACGGTCATGTTGTGGCATTACTGTCGGGTCCATATCTCACTGTAAAAGCCTGCGCCGGAATTGCGACTCATCTACATTTCCAAAGACAATTGTGCCGAACAGACACATAATGCTCTATAGCTGAAGATGAATAGCTTTAGGATGCGTTGGAAGTTAATGTGATCCTGTATCTCTCATCTAATGCACCAGTGGGTGGGGCTACATAAGTGGGTGGGGCTACATAAGTGGGTGGGGCTACACACGTGGATGTGGCTACATAAGTGGGTGAGGCTAAATAAGTGGGCGGGGTTACACAAGTGGGTTGGGTTACATAAGTGGGTGGGGCTACATAAGTGGGTGGGGCTACATAAGTGGGTGGAGCTACATAAGTGGGTGGGGTTACATACGTGGGTGGGGCTACATACGTGGGCGGGGCTACACAAGTGGGCGTGGGTCTGATTCTGGTCTTTCGTCACTCGTTACGTTATAATGTGACTCTTATAAAGTTGCCTTTTCGTGTGTGTGTGTGTGTGTGTGTGTGTGTGTGTGCGTTACTTTTGTCTGATTGTATTGCTCAATGTGCAGTTGCATAACCTTTAACTGTATGTGTGTGTGATCAGTTTGTGGATATTAATAAGCTGTGATGTAGCAATTGTCCCAGTTTACATGGTCAAGTAAACGTGTTTCTGTTCAGGATTATCGTCTGGGAATCGGGATCACCTCCATTGATATGAATGTTGGGAATGTGAAGGAGATGGACCGGAGAGGGTTTGATCTGACCACACCGTACCGCATATTCAGGTGACACACACTCACACACTCTTTCTTCTTTCTGTTCTTTACACTTCTTTCCCTCCATCATGCGTTCATTCATATCTCAGTTAATCTTTGCTCCGCTCTAATTCTGTTACTTTTAAAATGAAGACAATTCTCAACTTTAAAATTCTGTCTAATTTAATACAGAGTGACAGTATTAAGTGTGAGTGAGTGAGTGAGTGAGTGAGTGAGTGAGTGAGTGAGTGAGTGAGTGAGTGAGTGAGTGAGTGAGTGAGTGAGTGAGTGAGTGAGTGAGTGAGTGAGTGAGTGAGTGAGTGAGTGAGTGAGTGAGTGAGTGAGTGAGTGAGCGTGTGTGTGTGTGAGTGTGTGAGTGTGGTTTTGTAGCAGACGCTTTATTCGGTGTTGCTTTTAATATGAAGAAATATCAGATATATAATAAATATGAATTAATGTAATATTTATATAAATATTTAATTTCACAGAAGTGCAAAGAGATTAAGTTTGCATGGATTGCTTCACATTATCTTCATCACAGCAGCAGTGAATCATGACGTGATGGAGACAGCGCTGTAACGTGTGTGTGTGTGTGTGTGTGTGTGTGTGTGTGTGTGTGTGTGTGTGTGTGTGTGTGTGTGTGTGTGTGTGTGTGTGTGTGTGTGTGTGTGTGCGCGCGCGTGCGTGTGTGTGTAGTTTTGTAGCGGACACAGACCAGCTGAAGGATCAGTGGGTGGAGGCGATGCGCGACTCCATTAAAGAGGCCTTGTCCAATTACGAGGTTGCGGAGCGTATCTGGGCGGAGCCGTCCAATCAGATGTGTGCGGACTGCAGCGCCGCCAAACCCGAGTGGGCCGCCATCAACCTCGCCGTGGTGTTCTGCAAACGATGTGCAGGTAACGACTAGCTGACCAATCACGAGCTTCGTTCACTAGTCTGTGAGTCTGTGATTCCTCAGTTTCAATATGAGTTTAAAGCATTGAAGCGAGAGACTC
>NC_136879.1:44193701-44198701 GCF_949152265.1 Phoxinus phoxinus
TGTGTGATGGGTTAGGGTTAGTGTGTGTGTGATGGGTTAGGGTTAGTGTGTGTGTGATGGGTTAGGGTTAGTGTGTGTGTGATGGGTTAGGGTTAGTGTGTGTGTGATGGGTTAGGGTTAGTGTGTGTGTGATGGGTTAGGGTTAGTGTGTGTGTGATGGGTTAGGGTTAGTGTGTGTGTGATGGGTTAGGGTTAGGGTGTGTGTGATGAGTTAGGGTTAGTGTGTGTGTGATGGGTTAGGGTTAGGGTGTGTGTGATGGGTTAGGGTTAGTGTGTGTGTGATGGGTTAGGGTTAGTGTGTGTGTGATGAGTTAGGGTTAGTGTGTGTGTGATGGGTTAGGGTTAGTGTGTGTGTGATGGGTTAGGGTTAGTGTGTGTGTGATGGGTTAGGGTTAGGGTGTGTGTGATGGGTTAGGGTTAGGGTGTGTGTGATGGGTTAGGGTTAGGTGTCGGGTTAGTGTGTGTGTGTGTGTGATGGGTAGGTTTATGTGTCGGGTTAGTGTGTGTGTGATGGGTTAGGGTTAGTGTGTGTGTGATGGGTTAGGGTTAGGGTGTGTGTGATGGGTTAGGGTTAGGGTGTGTGTGATGGGTAGGTTTAGGTGTCGGGTTAGTGTGTGTGTGTGTGATGGGTAGGTTTATGTGTCGGGTTAGTGTGTGTGTGTGATGGGTAGGTTTATGTGTCGGGTTAGTGTGTGTGTGTGATGGGTTAGGGTTAGGGTGTGTGTGATGGGTAGGTTTAGGTGTCGGGTTAGTGTGTGTGTGTCCTGCTGTGGAAGTTGTAATGACAACATCCTGATCACTGTATGTAACGTTTTTCTTTCATCTCTTCAGTTTGTCCTGCCCGGTGTCAGATTAATTCAGTGTGTGTGTGTGTGTGTGTGTCTGATTTCATCTGTTGGAAATATACATTGTAGGGTGTGTGTGTGTGTGTGTGTGTGTGTGTGTGTGTGTGTGTTTCCATTACAGTCCTCTGGAATCTCAATGCTACATGTTATAAACAAAAACACATGTTCACACATGCTGTGTGTGTGTGTGTGTGTGTGTGTGTGTGTGTGTGATATGTTTGGCTGTGTGTGATATCGCCTCCCTCCATCCATCGGGATCTATAGCTGCTTCTTCCAAGTCGTCTGGTCCGCTGTCGCTGGCCTCTAGGTCTTGATTACACACATCTTTATTGTTTTAAAAAGTCATGAACTGAGAAATTAAATTTTCCTTGCGCTTTTTGTATATAAGAGGTCATCGTACTAGAACAATATCCTGTACGTTTCAGAACTCACAACTTCCTTGTTTCCTTGTTTGAGAGAAAAGCTATACACAAATGACATTAACTTCCAAAAGATCCTAATACTGGGAATGTGGTTATTTTATTTATTTTCTACTGGTCACAGAATCTGATATGTGATTCATGATATGTAATGATTCATGTAAATTCAGATTTTCTTTGTCTATGTGCCAGTTGATGAAACCAGTGAGTGACTTAATGGTTCACTTCACATTGTTTCTCTTAGTATGATGAAAATAATCTTATTTAAACTGTAATTAAATTATGTATAGAACTCTCCCTTTGCAATCGCTGGAGCTGTCAATCAAACAGCGCGTTTATCGGTGACTGAGGTCTGGACTCTCACTAAAACTAATAATCGTAATAATCAACTAAACTCTTATATACATTGTGTTTGCACTGTTAGTTATGATGAAAGCATTCGTTAGTGTGCAAAGATGAGATCACTGCATTCATGCTCTCAACATGCTCATCACTGCAACCTTTCATGCCACGATATAAATATAATACCACAGATCTAATATAATTCTATAATCTACACTTTACACGATTAGTTAACCTTGAGTAAAAACTTTACACTGAAGTCTCACACAGACACACCCCTTCAAACAGAGCGTTAAAACCAAAGGCTAAAATCAGGGTGGGAAAAATGCCTTTTATTTCTAAATTATGAATTTTTTTTATGTAAAAATCATACTAACATAAATGCACCACAGGAAACATTATAAAACAATAAAACAATGCAGGTCATGACCCCTTTAATAATCTTGAATCAGAATAAGTTCCTCTTGTAGCATCTCTTCTCTGATGATGTGGGCAGGGCAGCTTGTCACTCACATGAGATCGGCCAATAGCAAACCACAACCATCCAATCAGCCAATCAATTCCCCACAGACACAATCAAGCCCCGCCCACATCACTCGGATATAAAACACTAAGAGGAGAAAACTTTATTTTTTCCTGGCAACTTTGGTAACTTTGATTTTGTTGGGTCTCTCTCTCTCTCTCTCTCTCTCTCTCTCTCTCTCTCTCTCACTCTCTCACTCTCTCACTCTCTCTGTTGACATGAGGTGGGTGGTCTGCAGCAGAGCAGGGGAATTCAGAAGAGACTTTTCAGGAATATTTCTCACACACACAGGAAACAGAAAGACAGATTCATGAGGCATGTTGGTTGATTTCATTAGTTGATGTTTATATTTCAGTGTCTTATAGTTTATTCCATCTCTACATTCAGTGTGTGGGACTCAAACCCGTGTTGAGTGTGTGGGACTCAAACCCGTGTTGAGTGTGTGGGACTCAAACCCGTGTTGAGTGTGTGGGACTCAAACCCGTGTTGAGTGTGTGGGACTCAAACCCGTGTTGAGTGTGTGGGACTCAAACCCATGGCCCATGTTTAGTGTGTGGGACTCAGACCCATGAACCATGTTTAGTGTGTGGGACTCAGACCCATGACCCATGCTTTAGTGTGTGGGACTCAAACCCGTGTTTAGTGTGTGGGACTCAAACCCGTGTTGAGTGTGTGGGACTCAAACCCGTGTTGAGTGTGTGGGACTCAAACCCGTGTTGAGTGTGTGGGACTCAAACCCGTGTTGAGTGTGTGGGACTCAAACCTGTGTTGAGTGTGTGGGACTCAAACCAGTGTTGAGTGTGTGGGACTCAAACCCGTGTTGAGTGTGTGGGACTCAAACCCGTGTTGAGTGTGTGGGACTCAAACCCGTGTTGAGTGTGTGGGACTCAAACCCGTGTTGAGTGTGTGGGACTCAAACCCGTGTTGAGTGTGTGGGACTCAAACCCGTGTTTAGTGTGTGGGACTCAAACCCGTGTTTAGTGTGTGGGACTCAAACCCGTGTTTAGTGTGTGGGACTCAAACCCGTGTTTAGTGTGTGGGACTCAAACCCGTGTTTAGTGTGTGGGACTCAAACCCGCATGTTTAGTGTGTGGGACTCAAACCCGCATGTTTAGTGTGTGGGACTCAAACAAACCCATGACCCATGCTTAATGTGTGGGACTCAAACCCATGCTTAATGTGTGAGACTCAAACCCGCATGTTTAGTGTGTGGGACTCAAACAAACCCATGACCCATGCTTAATGTGTGGGACTCAAACCCATGCTTAATGTGTGAGACTCAAACCCGCATGTTTAGTGTGTGGGACTCAAACCCATGTGTAGTGTGTGCGACTCAAACCCGCATGTTTAGTGTGTGGGACTCAAACCCGCATGTTTAGTGTGTGGGACTCAAACCCGCATGTTTAGTGTGTGGGACTTAAACCCATGTTTAGTGTGTGCGACTCAAACCCATGACCCATGCTTAATGTGTGAGACTCAAACCCATGTTTAGTGTGTGGGACTCAAACCTGCATGTTTAGTGTGTGGGACTCAAACCCATGACCCATGTTTAGTGTGTGGGACTCAAACCCATGACCCATGTTTAGTGTGTGGGACTCAAACCCATGTTTAGTGTGTGGGACTCAAACCCATGTTTAGTGTGTGGGACTCAAACCCGCATGTTTAGTGTGTGGGACTCAAACCCCCATGTTTAGTGTGTGGGACTCAAACCCATGACCCATGTTTAGTGTGTGGGACTCAAACCCATGTTTAGTGTGTGGGACTCAAACCCGCATGTTTAGTGTGTGGGACTCAAACCCGCATGTTTAGTGTGTGGGACTCAAACCCATGACCCATGTTTAGTGTGTGGGACTCAAACCCACATGTTTAGTGTGTGGGACTCAAACCTGCATGTTTAGTGTGTGGGACTCAAACCCATGACCCATGTTTAGTGTGTGGGACTCAAACCCATGTTTAGTGTGTGGGACTCAAACCCATGTTTAGTGTGTGGGACTCAAACCCATGTTTAGTGTGTGGGACTCAAACCCATGTTTAGTGTGTGGGACTCAAACCCATGTTTAGTGTGTGGGACTCAAACCCATGTTTAGTGTGTGGGACTCAAACCCGCATGTTTAGTGTGTGGGACTCAAACCCGCATGTTTAGTGTGTGGGACTCAAACCCATGACCCATGTTTAGTGTGTGGGACTCAAACCCATGTTTAGTGTGTGGGACTCAAACCCGCATGTTTAGTGTGTGGGACTCAAACCCGCATGTTTAGTGTGTGGGACTCAAACCCATGACCCATGTTTAGTGTGTGGGACTCAAACCCATGACCCATGTTTAGTGTGTGGGACTCAAACCCGCATGTTTAGTGTGTGGGACTCGAACCCGCATGTTTAGTGTGTGGGACTCAAACCCATGACCCATGTTTAGTGTGTGGGACTCAAACCCGCATGTTTAGTGTGTGGGACTCAAACCCGCATGTTTAGTGTGTGGGACTCAAACCCGCATGTTTAGTGTGTGGGACTCAAACCCATGACCCATGTTTAGTGTGTGGGACTCAAACCCGCATGTTTAGTGTGTGGGACTCAAACCCGCATGTTTAGTGTGTGGGACTCAAACCCGCATGTTTAGTGTGTGGGACTCAAACCCATGACCCATGTTTAGTGTGTGGGACTCAAACCCGCATGTTTAGTGTGTGGGACTCAAACCCGCATGTTTAGTGTGTGGGACTCAAACCCGCATGTTTAGTGTGTGGGACTCAAACCCATGACCCATGTTTAGTGTGTGGGACTCAAACCCGCATGTTTAGTGTGTGGGACTCGAACCCGCATGTTTAGTGTGTGGGACTCAAACCCATGACCCATGTTTAGTGTGTGGGACTCAAACCC
>NC_136879.1:44203701-44209988 GCF_949152265.1 Phoxinus phoxinus
GGACTTCGAGCGCATCGGGCGCCTGCGCTACAAGGACCGGCTGAACCGGGAGATGTCCCGACTGGGCTGGTTCTGTCTGGAGGGATCCAGTCTACACATCCGGCTGGAGGAGAACAACACCGACGAGACCATCGACCTGCAGAGGCTCCAGGAGCTCTGTGAGTCACACTGATCACACACACACACACACACACAATAATGTTATGAGATTGCTTTAAATATTTTTTTCAATATTCAAATAAGAAACGTTGTAAAGAATGATACTTTTAAACACCAAACTAAACCACCAGTAGGTAGGGCTAGGCACCGAGTCTCGATACTTTTTAGGTACCGACCCAATTGCCTCGATACTATCGAGTATCGAAAAATGACATGTTGTTCGGTTCCAGATTTCGATACCTAAGGAGTTAACTCGTCAACGTCAGTACTCAAACAAATACATATGAAATGCACAACAACACACATAAAGTCGCTCACGCACATACACACAAACTCTATTCACACGAAACACGCGGAACTCTCCGCGCACACTCATATGAGACGCGCGCGCACGCACAAACTCTCGACACGCATACTTATGAGCCGCGAGCACACACACACACACACACACTCTCCGCGCACATATTCATATGAGACGCGAGCACACACATAATACCTTAAAGATGTGGAAAAATCGATCAAAAGTGTGGGTACATTTCTCCAGGCTCGATGCCAACCGCGCGCGATGCAGTATTTGCGGTAAAATAATTGCTGCAAAGACCGGTACCACGACAAACACGATGAAGACCTTGACAGTGCACGGAGTAAACATCAGAGCAGAAAGTTGCTCCGTCTTCGACTGGTAAATGAAGAGATATCTTGTTGATCATTCGGACAGTGTTTATATTGCAATAAATAATAACCTAGCTACTGAATGCACATTGCCGTTCAAAAATGTGTTGGTTTACTTGGTTAGTCAGAATTTTTTTTCAGTAAGGATGCATTAAAGTTGTCAAAGGTGACATTAAAACATGTGTAATGTTACAAAATATTTCGTTTTTAAATAAATGCTTTTCTTTAGATTTTTTTATTCATAAAAGAATCATGAAAAAAATTATCATAGTTTCCAAAATATTAAGCAGCAAACTGTTTTCATATTCTGAAGGGTCATGTGACACTGAAGTAATGATTTTGAACATTCATCTTTGACATCACAGGAATAAATTACATTTAGAAATATATTAGATACGATTTTAAATTGTAATACTATTTCACAATATTACTAAAGTTTTACTGTATTTTTTTATTTAAAAATTCAGCTTTGGTGAGCATGAGCGCTTTATTAAAATGTTTTTATTCCTTTGTACACTGGCTAAGGAGCATGAGTCAAACTGAAAAAATAAAACTAAATACATAAAAAATAAAAGTTTTTCTGAGGTAATATGTTATGTAATCTTGTTAAAATGGATTTCATAAAATTGGTATCGAAAAAAGTATCGTTAGGAACCGGTATCGAAACTGAGGTATCGAAATTGGCACCGGATCGAAAGATTTTGAATGATGCCCAGCCCTACCAGTAGGTGGCAGCAGGCGACCGTCTTAATGAGTGAGTCATTGAGTCATTTATTCAAACGATTCGTTCAAATGACTGATTCGTTCAGGAATGAAACACGGTTGAGTGTTCCTGTGAGATGCGGTATGGTTCTGCTGTGATTTTTGTTTGGAACTATTTTCGTTGCTGAAACAGAACAAAAAAAGTAAATATGGTACATGATTTTGTACATGTATTTGACTGCATCTATAATATTTATGTCCCTGTAAATCATGTATTTGACTGCATCTATAATATTTATGTCCCTGTAAATCATTTCTTTTAAGTGTTAAGTTTTCTTTCTATTGTGTGTGCAGCGATCCAGCCGGAGAATGAGGTTCTGGTTCTGGTGGAGCGGGGCAGGTGAGCAGGAGCAGGTTTGAGTCTCATATGAGTGTGCAGGCCTGATAGCGCTCCGGCGTACAGACGTGTCTGCAAAAAAAATAAAATAAATCAGGTTCGCGTGATCTGACAATTCCCAAGATCTGAGAGGCGCTTTTACTAAACCACACCAGTAAGCCTACTTCAGCCAATCGGTAATAGGGTAGCGGTTGATTTTGGCCAATCAGATTAATTCAGCAGTCACTCAACGTGCGAATTTGTTTTGTGTTTCCCATACACTACGAATGTGTTTCCAATTCTCACACTGGCCGCGCGAAACGTAGCCAAAGTCATGGAGTGCAAGTGTTCGTACAAGGTGCTTAAAGTGCTTGAAGTACTTGAATTTGACTTTTTGAAATTGAAGTCCTGGAAAACAGCCATATTTTTTAAGAGGTACTTGAAAAGTGCTTGAATTATTAAAAACAGGGATGCATCGATACCGAGCTGTACTCGCACTCGTAAAAAAGCTCCGATACCAACAACCGATAGGCCTACTACCATGCAGCGTGTGTAGTAACAGACAGCTGTGATGCGCGCGCTGATAAGAGAAAACCACGCCGTGGATTAAGCGTGCAGCGGAACAGACGCGCGAGAGGGTCGAGCTCATCCCACAGACATCACAACGAGCCATGTAGATTATTATTAACGTTATTATTAACTGTTACCCGATTTATGTATAACGAGTGGTTCCCTACATTATTACTGGACGTTTTGTTCCATGAACGCAAACATCCAAAACGCGCGCCGAGCAAACCAGTGTCTCAGCGCTCAAATACTGAATGAAATTGTCTTTCTTCGTCTTGCACTTGTACAGACGAGTCCGTGCGTTCGTCTTAAAGGGGCCGCAGTTTAATAAACCTGCTGCTGTGTTTTAATGTTAATAAACAAAGGTCAAATAAATTACTCACTGCTCTTGACTAACTAGACTACCCTTTTCAACTTTACAAAAATATACATCTATATATAATTTATACAGTGATGAATATGCAATTTTATCACATTTGATGACTTTATTAAAGTTTCTGTACCTGTTAGATCTACCTGAAAAACTCTAAAAACACTGTTTAATTCATTTGTAGCCTGGCTTTGTTCTATTGTTTTTATTTGAAATTCGATTAATTGTTCTTATTGTGAATGCTTGTCTTTAATAATGTTTTTTTTAAATTCACATTAATTAGGCTGGTAGTTTTTGTTGTAGTATCAAAATTGAATGAAATAATTGGTATTTCACTGGTGTCTAAACATTTGTACCACTGACCCAATCCTCAGCACTGAGCCCTTCTGGAGCTGCTAGTCTAAATATGTGCTGTGCTATTAAATGAAAGATCAAATATGATAGAGCAATAGAATGAAGAGTGAGAGTAACAGAAGCCCATACAATGCATTTTAGCAGGCTTAATTAAGCATGAAAATAACTGAAAGAAATATATATTTGATGAACAAATTAAGCCAACTGATATAATTTATATTATTTTGGTTTATCTACTAATACATTTAAAAATTACAAATGTAGTGAAAATGCAGGGATCGGTTACGGTATCGGTATCGCCGAGAACCAAAAATGAAAGTAGGACTCGTTCTGCAAAAAGTGGTATCGGTGCATCCCTAATTAAGCATATTTGGAAAAAAAAATATCAAAATAATTTAAGGGACTATTTATCAAAATGTTCTCCCAGGGGAGCACACCCCTGGATCCCGCTTGACAATTATGTTGATTAGGGCATATATCTTGGCTTAGCCCTCGCTTACCTCCCAGGGAAAAAAGTTCAGGCTCAGGATTTTTTTCTACTATCACCCCTGAGTGTGAGTGTGTGTCTCACTAACGCTCTCTCTCAGGACGCTGTACATCGAGGGCGAGAGGAAGCTGGACTTCCAGGGCTGGGCGGCAGCAATCCAGAGGAATGCTGGGAGTTCTGGAGACACACTGAGCCAGCAGCAGCTGATGGACTCCGATATCCCCGTCATCGTGGACCGCTGCATTCAATTCATCACGCAATACGGTGCTCAACTCTATTCTGACATACTCTATTCAACTCTATTCTGACCTACTCTATTCAACTCTATTCTGACCTACTCTATTCTGACCTACTCTCTTCAAAACAATTTTGACCTACTCTATTCAACTCTATTCTGACCTACTCTATTCAACTCTATTCTGACCTGCTCTATTCAATTCTATTCTGACCTACTCTATTCTGACCTACTCTCTTCAAAACTATTCTGACCTACTCTATTCAACTCTATTCTGACCTACTCTATTCTGACCTACTCTCTTCAAAACTATTCTGACCTACTCTATTCAACTCTATTCTGACCTACTCTATTCTGACCTGCTCTATTCAATTCTATTCTGACCTACTCTATTCAACTCTATTCTGACCTACTCTATTCAACTCTATTCTGACCTACTCTATTCTGACCTGCTCTATTCAACTCTATTCTGACATACTTTATTCAACTCTATTCTGACCTACTTTATTCAACTCTAGTCTGACCTACTCTAATCTGACCTGCTCTATTCAACTCTATTCTGACATACTTTATTCAACTCTAGTCTGACCCACTCTATTCTGACCTACTCTATTCTGACCTACTCTATTCAACTCTATTCTGACCTACTCTATTCTGACCTACTCTATTCAACTCTATTCTGACCTACTCTATTCAACTCTATTTTGACCTGCTCTATTCAATTCTATTCTGACCTACTCTATTCGGACCTACTCTATTCAACTCTATTCTGACCTACTCTATTCAACTTTATTCTGACCTACTCTGTTCCACTCTATTCGGACCTACTCTATTCAACTCTATTCTAACCTACTCTATTCAACTCTATTCTGACCTACTCTATTCAACTCTATTCTGACCTACTCTGTTCCACTCTATTCTGACCTACTCTATTCAACTCTATTCTGACCTACTCTATTCAACTCTATTCTGACCTACTCTATTCAACTCTATTCTGACCTACTCTATTCAACTCTAGTCTGACCTACTCTAATCTGCTTTATTCAACTCTATTCTGACCTACTTTATTCAACTCTAGTCTGACCTACTCTATTCTGCTTTATTCAACTCTATTCTGACCTACTTTATTCAACTCTAGTCTGACCTACTCTATTCTGCTTTATACAACTCTATTCTGACCCACTTTATTCAACTCTATTCTGACCTACTCTATTCTGCTTTATTCAACTTTATTCTGACCCACTTTATTCAACTCTATTCTGACCTACTCCATTCTGCTTTATTCAACTCTATTCTGACCTACTCTATTCAACTCTATTCTGACCTACTCTATTCTGACCTACTCTCTTCAAAACTATTCTGACCTACTCTGTTCCACTCTATTCGGACCTACTCTATTCAACTCTATTCTGACCTACTCTATTCAACTCTATTCTGACCTACTCTATTCAACTCTATTCTGACCTACTCTATTCAACTCTATTCTGACCTACTCTATTCAACTCTATTCTGACCTACTCTATTCAACTCTATTCTGACCTACTCTATTCAACTCTATTCTGACCTGCTCTATTCTGACCTACTCTGTTCCACTCTATTCTGACCTACTCTATTCAACTCTATTCTGACCTACTCTATTCAACTCTATTCTGACCTACTCTATTCAACTCTATTCTGACCTGCTCTATTCAATTCTATTCTGACCTACTCTATTCGGACCTACTCTATTCAACTCTATTCTGACCTACTCTATTCAACTTTATTCTGACCTACTCTGTTCCACTCTATTCGGACCTACTCTATTCAACTCTATTCTAACCTACTCTATTCAACTCTATTCTGACCTACTCTATTCAACTCTATTCTGACCTACTCTATTCAACTCTAGTCTGACCTACTCTAATCTGCTTTATTCAACTCTATTCTGACCTACTTTATTCAACTCTAGTCTGACCTACTCTATTCTGCTTTATTCAACTCTATTCTGACCTACTCTATTCTGCTTTATTCAACTTTATTCTGACCCACTTTATTCAACTCTATTCTGACCTACTCCATTCTGCTTTATTCAACTCTATTCTGACCTACTCTATTCAAAACTATTCTGACCTACTCTATTCAACTCTATTCTGACCTACTCTATTCAAAACTATTCTGACCTACTCTATTCAACTCTATTCTGACCTACTCTATTCAACTCTATTCTGACCTACTCTATTCAACTCTATTCTGACCTACTCTATTCAACTCTATTCTGACCTACTCTGTTCAACTCTATTCTGACCTACTCTATTCTGACCTGCTCTATTCAACTCTATTCTGACCTACTCTATTCTGACCTACTCTATTCTGACCTGCTCTATTC
>NC_136879.1:44210188-44230188 GCF_949152265.1 Phoxinus phoxinus
TTTCTCATACTGGGGTTTGTGAGTTGATGAAAATATACTAATTAATTACATTGAATCCATTGAAATCATGTGTGTGTGTGTGTGTGTGTTCAGGTACCTGTGCTGCGACACACAGACGGATATGAGGGAATGGTTCGCTACGTTCATGAGCATACAGGTCAGTCCCAGTTGATCAACACACACTCCTTTAGTTCTGATGTTAAAGTGCTGTTTTTCTGGAGAAATAAATGCGTTAAACCTTCCTAACTCTCTCCCTCTCTCTCTCTCTCCTCTCTCTCTCTCTCTCTCTCTCTCTCTCTCTCTCTCTCTCTCTCTCTCCCCCCCCCCCCTCTCTCTCAGAATGGTGGGCGAGTGTGGCCGGCGGAGTGGTTGAAGTCTCGCTCCGCGAGTCGCTCGACGCCGCTAGACGCTCGCTTCGGTAACGTGTCTCTGATTCCTCTGCGCGGCAGTGAGAACGAGATGAGGAATAGTGTCGCCGCTTTCACAGCCGATCCTCTCGCCGTGAGTCTGATCAGCCAATCACAGCAGGGCTGGCCAATCACAACAGCCAATCACACGCCTCGCTGCTCACAAGCCGAGCCAGGGGTGTGTTTCCAGTTTCCAATCTCAATTCGTACGACCTCACTCGTATGAATTCGTAAGATTTGTCTAAACCCTCATGAAGGGTAGGTTTAGGGCGGGGTCAGGGGTAGGTCATTCGTACGAATTAGCCACCTCATAAAATTCGTACGAATTGCCGTGAGATCGGGTTAGTGTTTCCCGTACACCGCCGTAACTCGCTGATTCACTATCACAGTACGACAGTTTCCAGGAACCGTACTGTCGCGAAGTGGACGTTCAACCACGTTGGTTAATGATGTCACACAGGTGGAGGAGTAATTACTACTGTTAATGAATCTGTTTGAGATCGAACTAACACTAGATGTTTTGCTAATAAATTATGGGCATTGAGGAATATTTCTAATTTTTCTCAGTTATTTTGCTCTATTTCCAGATTCACTCATAAACTCGTTCTTGCGCACTAGAGGTCGTTCACACACACACACTCACTTAAATCTCTTGACAAACTAAAAGACGTAAATTACATTTGTATGTATTCTGAATAAAAGATATAGATTGTACTGAATGTCAGCTTGCTTATTCTGCTCAAGATCAGGATTTATTGAGTCCACACGTCATGCAAACTAGAGACTCTGCTTGTAACCACAGGCCGAGATCTTTCGCTCACACACACAACTCTGCGATGCTGGAAACACACACTAGCTGAACTGCTGATGACGACAGAACTCGCGATCACACTTGGCGAACGATGCTTCCGGAAAACACAGCCCTGGTCAGCTTTGAGTTTAAAGCAGTTTATATACAGCAAACCGTGAGATATAAGAGATATCCATCAGGCTGTGTGATTACCATAAGCCCTCACTCTTCTGATTCACTGAGCTTCATGTTCAGCCACTGTGTGCAATCGGTCACATGACTCATGATATTTGTGTTTTGAGCATCACATGGGCCGAACATGAACTCTCGTGTGCTAAAGCTTTATTACTGCAGGATGTGGAGGTATGGTCAATAATGTTAATAATAGCTGGTGTTGGGTTATTACTCGTATCTTGATTTCCTTTTAATTCTTACCCATAAGAAACATTATGTTTGGTGAAACTTCAGACATGAAACACAACAAAGCAAATGTAAAAATCTAGAACGCAACTAAAAGAGAGCTGGTCAGTAATCATGTCTAAAGTTATACACTAATAAATATTAATTAGGGCTGTGCAACGATTAAGCGCATCCAAAATAAAACATGCTGTTTACATTGTGTGTGTGTGTGTGTGTGTGTGTTGTGTGTGTGTGTGTGTGTGTGTGTGTAATATCGTCCTCAAGAAGATAATGTTTGAATATAATATAACACAGTGACGGCGAATAACTATTAACCGAGCATTAAGCATTAATCTGAGAATAATCTCGGAGACTCAGGAGTGAAGCTGCTGGAGGATCTGAGGGATGATCCACATTATAAACTGGAGACACTAGAGTAAGAATAGTTTTTAACAATTTAAACACAAACACAGTGTGTGTGTGTGTGTGTGTGTGTGTGTGTGTGTGTGTGTGACCTGTGTATAAATAATTACACAAATATGCATGTATACATTTAAGAAATATTTGCATTTATATATAGTTTATATTAAATATAAATGTTATATATATTAAATAACAAATTTTTCTTAAATGTATACATGCATCTGTGTGTGTTTATATATACACAGTTCACACACACACATTATGTAAACACACACTTTTATGTTGGATGCGATTATCGTTGCACAGCACTAATATTTACATTCATAAAGTTTGTTTTATCTAATGTGACATGAATGTGGGGATGATGATGTGATTCTCGTGTGCATTGATGACCTCTGACCTCCTATAATCCTGTGTAAATCTGAGTGGCACTGAGAGACTGGTTTGTTTTCCTGCAGCTCTTCAGAAATGTTTGACGAAGTGAACAGCGTTCAGGTGAGACTCATCATTATAAAATCTGCATGACGACAGTTTCTCGAAGTTGTAAATTAAACTGAGTACTTGTTTTTACTAGAACACTCGACGGCAATGTTTCATTAGTAAACTACAGTTGTAAAGCATTTAACCCTTATGTGGACACATGATAATTTGATAATATGCTAACTGTGTTATTAATGCCAACTGCATACATTTTGGCACATGTGTGTATTTGTATTGGAATTTTACAATTTCACCCCCATTTCCTTTATTAGATATATGCTGCACGAGTAACACACAATACTTCCTCTCTGGACCTCAAGGACAATAATGTTTCCATTGAAACCCGTTAAAACTAAAAAATTAAATTTAACTATATAATGATGCAATCTTTGTTAACGGCTTTCATTCTGTTGGCAATCTCTCAGAATTTAACATTTTGACTATTTTTTATTTTTTTTACCAAATAATGTCATTTTCTCATGTTTGGCCTTTAAAGCAATAACTCGCTTTATTCCTGTTTTCTGCTCCTGCATATTATAGAGACAATTAGATCAATTATGCAGCGGTGTGTGTGTGTGTGTGTGTGTGTGTGTGTGTGTGTGTGTGTGTGCGCTTGTAATATTTTATAGAGAAGCTCTACTGCAAATCATAAATCCAAAAGCTAATTTCTTGAGATATCAGGCTCGAATTTGTTCAGATTCATGGCTTTGATTTTCTAGCGGTTTTTAGAGTTCAACATGTTTCATGAAATATACATTTTTATAAAAAATAATGTTCATAAATCATTTTTAAACTTAAACCAATATAACCAATATAGTTGGTTTTACTTTTTAAACTTGTTTTACTTCAACAATATTCGGTAACACTTTATTTTACAGTGTCCTTATTACATGTTACATGTATTTACCATAGTAATAACAGTAAATTATGCATAATTACATGCTACTAACCCTCAACCAAACCCTAATCCTATAGTAAGTAACAATGACACCTTAAAATAAAGTGTAACCAAATAATCTGACAATCTTGTTTAAAACGAGACCAAACTTAAGTCAGTTCTTCAACGCTTCACATTTGTGTGACGCTGATATTTATTTTCTGATTTTTATTGACACACCAGGATTAATAACTTGTGTGTGTATGGTTGCAGGACCTGAGTGTGTGACGGGCTCTTCTCTCGATCTGAACCGGTTCGAGACTCCAGTACCTGAGCGCTCGCTGTTCATCAAGCTTCACACACACTTTGACCGTGGGTTCATGGATCACACACACACACACACACACACACACACACACACACACACACACACTCTGGGACATCAGACTGTTACTGGGCCCGTGTGGTTGTTCACATGGGTCACATGACCTGGAAAAGACTTCGTGTTCGGTGTGTTCAGAGACTTCATATGTTTTCTGTTTAACAGACTTTATAAATTATTTCAGTTTTAATGTCAGTAAGAGAGAGATGAATCACATCATACTTTAAAGGTCACGGATCAGTCCGTGTGTGTGTGTGTGTGTGTGTGTGTGTGTGTGTGTGTGTGTGTGTGTGTGTGTGTGTGTGTGTGTGTGTGTGTGTGTGTGTGTGTGTGTTTAACAGTGCATTCACAGCATGGCAGAATTACCATAAAAATAATCATTTTATATACATATACATACACTGATGAGCCAAACATTATGACCATCTGATCTACCCAGATATTGATATGTGGTTTTGTTCTGAGATTATCGATGATATTCTGTTCACCTGTGACTGATTATAATGTTGTGGCTCATCAGTGTGTGTGTGTGTGTGTGTGTGTGTATATATTTAAGTCTAAAACTCACAATCTATACTGCTGTGATGTGGAAACAAACAGTTTACAGTAAGTTGTTAAAATAGATCAGAGATCCACTGCATTACATATTTCTATTACAACGATTCTGACATGATGTGAACATCGTGTGTGTGTGTGTGTGTGTGTGTGTGTGTGTGTGTGTGTGTGTGTGTGTGTGTGTGTGCGTGTGTGTGTGTGTGTGTGTGTCTGTTTCACATTGAATCCTGTAGAAAATGAAGTGATGTTTTATTGATATTGATGTAATATAACTTTATTCATATGATTAGCCTTTATAATTTAATCATGATGTTTCACACATTTATCATTCCATATGAGAAGTTTTAATAAGAGAAAAGTGTATCGTTTAGTTTACACACACACACACACACTGGGACTCTGTAATGAATCTGATGTGTTTAATGAATGAATCTCAGACTGTAAATACAGACGCTTCGTTTGATCTGATCACGTGATTTAATTCAATTACTGTCTCAGTTTGAGGATTTCATGTGAAATTAAATCAGTGGCATAAATGAGTTATTCTCCGCTAATTTAGTGAGCAGACGCTCATTAGTGTTTTAACTGATAAAAATGAAGACTTGTGTTAAATTTGAAGTATTACACATTCCTCCATCAGTCATTATTCAGATCAGACATCTGGAAAATATAGATTAGTTTACATGTTCACCTCAAATTATCAGTGTGTTTTGGACCTCATTGACTTTCAAGGAAGAAGTTACTTTTATGTTTGGATGAACTATTCTTTTATAATATGTCCATTTCAGAACAGTGTTTAGTGCCTAATTAAATGATTATTTTGACATAAGCATGTTGAGATTTTACCTGGCTTTGATGAAGTCTTTGTACATGTTTTGTTTTGCTTGTTCAATTTGATCAGTGTGTAAAAAATATCATAATTCTAAATGTTTTACATTGTTTGTGTAATCACTGTCCATAATCTTCATTCTTATCATTCACAATAAGACACTTTAGTTAAGAGACTCAATAGTTTTAAATTTGGACTTTGATGCAAGATTTTCAAAAATCAACTCTTGTGTATGTGAGGAGTTTCTGAAATGAAGCTGTTGGAACTTGTGCAGCTCATATTTCACCTCATATTTAACATAAAAATATAATATAAAATAAAGCAAAATATGTTCATGTTTTGCATTGGCATCATTCTGATGCAGAGTTATTAGTATTACCTAAAATTAAAAAATGTCTGCTATTGGAAACAATTAAAGCAGGAATAAAATAAGATGTATAACTTGTTCAAAACTGAAAATTAGAACATTTTAAACAATTAAATGATCATAAAGGTATATAAATATATATAATATTTCAATTGAAACTAAAACAAAAACAAATTCTACCTAAATAGTGGTATAAAAAAAACAGTTAAACAAAAGCACATCACAAAATTGCTAAAACTTAAACTGAAATAAAAAAAACATAAAGGCAATTAAAAATATAATGGTATATAAATAATATTAAAATAATAATTAGAAACTATACTGATACAAATAACAAAAAATTCAATTGTGAAGTATTTTATTTTGTTTGTAAAAATTGCACAAAAAAAATTGTATTTAATCATAACTGAATAATTTAGTTAGATAAAAGTAGTGTTTGTTTGATATTGTTGTACAGAATTTAATTTGAGCTCATTTTAAATTTCTTTTTTTTTTTTCCAGACTGGATAATTTTTATTACTGTATTACATGAGATAATAATGAGAATTTGGGATTTAATTGTCCTGAACATGATGCACAATACAAAACTCTTAATGGTCCTAAAAATAGCCTTCGTTTGCTTGTGAAATACCATATTTTTATTTTTATTTTTTTTCTCATTCGCTGTTTGTCCTACATGTTTGAGTGTTTAGGTGTGACGTCATCATTAAGAGGGCGTGACCCTGCTCGGGTCATGATGAAGTTGTGACCTCTGACCTTCTGTCTGTGTTCTTGCGGAGCGCCTCGATCATTATCGTGTCCAGATGAAACGAGCTCCTCATTAGAGTCTCGTATCACCATAGCAACTGCTCTTCTCTTCCTGCATCATCATCATATACAGGCATATTGACAGAACATGATTCTTTCTCTTGCTCTATGCATTTATTTGTGCATTCATATGCATAGCTCATGAAGAACCAGGTCTTCTGCACTAATACAATACTTGATACTATTGTAGTTTTTGCTAATATAATATCAGATTTTATTTTTATATTTTCTGTTTTCATTTGAATTATAAAGTATTTTAGTAAAATTAGTATTTAGTATTATATATATATATATTGAATTTTTTTCTAAGTTTTAGTTTTTATTTAGTTTTAAGCAGCAAAAATGAGAAATGTTTCCTTAGCAACAACCTAAAATAAAATAGAAAAAGTTTTTAAATCTTCTCTTCTAAAAGTTGTGTGTATATATATATATATATATATATATATATATATATATATATATATAATGTATATTCCACTTAATGTTTGCTTTTTCAAATAGTGATTTTTTAAATGGTTTTAGTTAACGGTAATAACCCTGGAGTTGCTAGTGTGAGAAACTGATCCTGGAGATTCACTCGTTCAGTTTCAGTCACGATGTAATAATGATATTGTGATGTTTTGATTCATGACACTTGTATTGTGATGTGTGTATCAAACTCAATGAGTCTTGTGTGATTCAGGTGTTTTTGTATCACAGTTGCAAATCAAATTGGCTCCACAAATAATGTGTTTTTTCCCCTCAGATCATTTAAATCATAATTAAACTGGCTTAATTGAGTTGAATCTTGTGTAACTTAAAAAGTGAAGTTGGAATAATTTTAATGATTCGAGGCGAGACACTGCAGACAAAACCATTGATTTTTTTCATGCACTGGTCAGTCTTGAGATCTATTTTGCTTCTATAACGTCTTCTTTCAGCCAAGTGGAAAGAAAACGCACAATAAGTGGTTTTTATTGCAGTTTATCTATTTGCGTCTGTAGATTTCAGTTTCAATACATATCTTTAAAAGTTTTGTCCTCCACTTCAGCAGCACTTATATACCCCAAAACTTACAGTTGTATTCATATATATATATTGAAGGTTTATGAAGAGAAAAAGAGAATTAAAAAAAGAAAATCTAACATTTTGAATCTGTCTTTATCCAATGTTCAGATTTCTGTTCTGGAAATATATGCAAATTAGTGCATTTTTATTAGATAATGTCTAATTTGCATATTGAAACATGATATTTCAGAAATCGTGTAATTAAAAACAATTATCTTAAAGGGTTAGTTCACCCAAAAATGAAAATTCTGTCAGTAATTATCTGGCCCGGCAAGTTTAAATTACAACAGAAGCCTATGGAGGAGTGAGACCGCTCTCAGATTTAATCACTAATATCTTCAGTTGTGTCCCGAAGAAAGTCTGACGGGGGAACAACATGAGGGAGAGGAATCACTGACAGAGTTTACATTTTTGGGTGAACGAACCCTTTAATGTACCGTGTTTAGTAAAGAAGTATGGTGAGATCTATGCATATTTTTACCCTATTCACTTCTTGTCTTGCCTTAAAATAATGGGGGAAAGAATTATTGACCATTTCATTTTTATAGTGTTTGTTTTGTACACAGAAAGACAAATGCCCATCAGAATTGTTGTGCACAAAATGATCTGACTTACATTTCCATTGAAGAAACGCAGCTGTCTGTAGTACGACAGGCATTAAACTGTGTTTCGTCACGTAATTCATTCAGTCAGTCCATCATATTAGTCCACACACACACACACAAACTCAAACACACACACAATCAGTCTGTTCACATTCTGGATTTAGAGTATAAAGGATTTGAAGGACTAAAATTGTTCTGCTGATGCTTCAGGCATAAAGATGAAACACACACACACACACAGAAGCATCTGAGTAACTGCAGGTGCTTTTCCATGTGTATTGCTTTCAAATGCAGAATTATTTTTGTGTGTGTGTGTGAGAGAATAAACTTCCCTCCAGCTGATTCCACATCAACACTGTTCTGGAGAGAGTGCGCCTCGATGGATGGAGGGATGGATAGAGGGATAGAGAGAGAGATGTCTCCCCAGGCCATCTTTTCACTGGTTTCTGAACAAGACGGCGCTTCTGCTTATGTAAGTTGTTTTCATATGAGTCTGTTGGTGCACAATGAAAAACAACTTCTGAAAGTGTGTATAATCTCTCCACAGATCGTTTTTCACAGTGTGTGTGTGTGTGTGTGTGTGTGTGTGTGTGTGTGTGTGTGTGTGTGTGTGTGTGTGTGAGAGAGAGAGAGAGATAATACTAACCATTGAGCCCTATCCAGATAACAGGGAAACACTCTTCCAGTGACGTTCAAAGTTATCTGGTCTTTAATAATGTTCTCAATACATGTTCTTTATACATCATTCAGTGTTTTGTTCTGAAATGTTTCAGTTGGACGCTCGTTTGAAAATTTTTAAATAATACAGTTTTCGGAATGTTCAGAAAACATTCTAAAGTAACATTCACATAATGTTTGAAGAATGATACAATGGAATGTTCCATGAACATTCACATAACCAAGAAGAAAACGTTTTTAAAAAACCGAATGTTTTGATCATGTTTTGATAGCGTAGCGGCTAGCCTTTAGTGTTGTTGTTAGCGGTGAGAATGGAGAGATGAGACTGGTGTTTTCAGAGAGAGAGAGAGAGAGAGAGTTGAACATCACTGAACGCAGGCAGAACTGCTGAGATGTGTCTCAGTAAAGCTGCTTAAGAGCTGAAGCTTCACAGCCACAAACTCACACAACTTACAGGATTAATTAAGCAGAAAAGTGCTGATGCTTTACGAGAACGAGTTTCCTTCTATACGCGGCTCAGCTTCAGGAATACGAACACGTTTATAATACATAAACGACTGACTCCTGAAGTCTGTGAATGACGCACAGATATAACGGTCACTAGTTCTGTGATGTCGTGATCCTGAAACACACATGCTTGTGATTGACTGTGTTCATGTCATTATTAAACCGCTCTCGTATGACGACACACCCGGAGTGTGTGCGGTGCTGATGCGGTCGTCACGGCGACCAGGCTTCAGTGAGTGACCGGTGGAGTGATTTGAGCCGTCAGGAGGAATGATGGTGAATTAAGAGAAAAGAAACGTAAGTGTTTATTGACTGAAAACATGCGATTCCTCACCGAGCCGTGAGAGAAGATCATTACAACTGAAGATGAGGAGGCTCTGTGGTCTTCATCTCACAGCAGACTTCTGTAGATGTGCTGGTGTTTGTGATCATTTTTATTTAGCTTGGAACAAAATAAAGCAACACACACACACACACACACAGAGAGAGAGAGAGAGAGAGAATGCTCATCTGATGAGATTCAGTCTGGGTAAAAAACTGAAGAATTTCACTAATGTTCCCATTAAGTTATGAAAATAATATTTGTGAGTGTACAAAACGTCCAGTTTCTAAAATGTTTTAAAAGTATGTTGTTCAAATGTTATGTGAACATTAAAGGAACAATATATTCTCATAGCATTTATTAATCTTTGTTAACATTAGCTAATAGAAATCAAACTGTTTGTTCATGTTAGTTTACAGTGCATAAACTAATGGTGTGTGTGTGTGTGTGTGTGTGTGTGTGTGTGTGTGTGTGTGTGTGTGTGTGTGTGTGTGTGTGTGTGTGTGTGTGTGAAGGCTTCTCAATTAGCTGTGCTGTACAGACTCACTGGTGTGTGTTGACCTCTGTTATTAGCTGTGCATTAGACTGGAAGACAGGCAAAGAAATCTGATCCGGCCTCTCTCTCTCACACACACACACACACACACACACACACACACACACACACACACACACATACACACACATACACACACACACACTCAGAGCCGATCGGATCCCAGTAATTCCTGCACTTCTCCCGGAATCAATACGAGTCGTGCCATCTGCCTTCAGCAAACACACACACACACACATCATAAAAGCGCCTCATAAATGCTTCTTGAAGTTGCCAGAACTGCACCTCATGTCATCAGATGTGTGTTCATGATTTAATACGCATGAGTATTAGAGAACGTGACGCTTTGCTTCTCTGTGAAGTGACATTAAAACTCCTCGTCTTCATCTGGTCATCCTGATCACTCCTGCGTCCAGACACAGAATCAACACGTGTGTGTATGAGCTTCAGCTTCAAAACTACATACAAGATCACATGATGATGACCTCATCAGTTAATCACGATTGGATAAAATCATCTCCTGGAGATCGACTGTAACTCACATAATAATGGACATGGGAACCAATGCTACATTTGATCATTCTGCAAACATTCAATTCACATTTATTTATACAGCGCTTTTCTCAATCATTTCAAAGCAGCTTTACAGAAATACACGAGTCCACATTACAGTTTACAGTGTTCTGGTATCAGAGGAAAGTGCCTAAGTTATGGATTTCAGAAATGTACATTTACAAAATCACAGTTAACGAAAAATGTAGTAATTTAAACAATGTAGTAATTTAATGCAGAAACCGTGAGCTCGTTGCAGTAATGAATACATCATGGGAACGTTACTTTTGAATGTTCTGAAACAAGTTGTAACTTTAAAAAAACATTTCAGAAATAAAACATTCCGCAATGTATAACTAATGTGCTAATATTTTTGAAAACATTATTAAAGGCAAGTTACCAGTGTTATAATCTCATGTGGTATTTTGGCCGAATTGCTGCACATCTCTCTCATTACCTTTCAGACAATCATTTGTTTGGAAAATTTGGTTACACTTTATTTTAAGGTGTCATTGTTACAGTGTAATTATATATTTAAGTGCTGAGTAAAAATAATTAACAACATGTACTTACTATAGGGTTAGGGTAGGATTAGGTTGAAGGTTAATTGTATGTAATTATGCATAATTTACTGTTATTTTTCTATATAACATATGTAACAAGGACACTAAAATAAAGTGTTACCAAAAGTTTCAATCTGGTTTTCGTCCACTCGTTAAAGTTACCAACGTTCTGCATACGGCAGTGGATTCTGCTCAGCTGACTTTACTTATGTTGCTCCATCTGAGAATCTTTGATACAATCTCACATAACATCTTCCTAGACATTTATTGACATTCCTTGATTTAGATCGTATCTTTCTGGTCGCACTCAGTTTGTACAACTCAAAAGCGTCAGATCTGAGCCATCACATGGTGTTCCCCAAGGCTCGGTCCTGGGCCCTCTTTTATTTATCATTTATTTACTCCCCCTTGGACACATTTTTAGGAAGTATGGTATTTATTTCCACCGTTCCTCCATGCTTGCTTCTGCTTTTCCTCCACTTTCTCTGTCCAGTTGCTTAGCTGAAATTAAAAACTGCGTTTCATAAACTTTCCTTAAACCAGTTTCTCCGTGATTATCGACCAATCCATAGTTTTCCATCCACGCATGTTGTTTATTATTATTTGTTCTACATATTTTAATTTATGTAACATAAACAGTCTTAGAATGCCTTAGTTACGTTACATACAGTATATGTTATTGTAATTCTCTTCTCTTTCTACATGAACTGCAGCTGTATGACTCATTTCTATAACTCCTCTCATTAAGCACATTCCTCCTGTTCTTCAACACTTGCACTGGCTTCCGGCAAAATATCGAATTGATTTCTCCTTACCTACAAAGCTCTTAATAATCTAGCTCCTTCATATCATCCTGATCTCCTTCACATTTATATTCCTGTCCGTACCCTCAGCTCTTCTTCATCAATCTCTCTATTCTCTCCACGCATTCGCCTGGACAGGATTGGCTCTAGGGCTTTTAGTTCTGCTAACTCTCTTCCCTGGACTTTCGTTACAGCGACAGTCTTCTCACGTGTAAATCTCCTCTTAAAACTTGTGCATTTAAACAGGCTTATTTATGCTGGCACATGCATTGAGCAATATCTCGTTCTTCAGTGTCTGATGTAGATTATAGTATGCTTTCTATTGTTGTTACACTGATGCTTTTAGGAAGATTTGTAAGATGACCTTGAGTGTCGTGAAAGTATAAATAAATAATATAAATTATAAATAAAAGAATGTATAAATAAATTGTATTATTATTATACATATACATACATACAGAATATACATCTATCCATCCATAAATACATCCATAGAAGAAATACATTTTATTGTTCACTAATACATTTAAACTATTTGCAAATAATATTTTATTTTAAAGTACGCGTTCATTTAGTTGTTAATCATGTCTTACATCCCTAATGGCTCCATTACTGTTTCTTGTCCTGTCACATTCGATTATGAATTACATGAATCACTTAATGATAATCTATATTTTCAATTCAAAATGGTGTCAGAAAGTCAAGTAGTTTGCATCACTAGATATTATTGCTGACCGTTTAGCATTTCTAGCTGATAAAGTGAAGACTAACCTGTGATGCTCAACACTGCTGTCCTCTTCCCTCTCTCTCTCTGAGCGTCTGCTTGTTTATGATGATATAATGGTAGCAGGTGGCCTCAGATGAAGCGCTCTGTGTGTGTGTGTGTGTGAGAGATGTTCATCTGAGTGTGTGTGAGATGTGTATCTGATGCCCAGGAGGGTGTCCGTGATGTGAAATAATCTGACACAGTGGAGGTTGTGCTGTGATGCTCACGTGTGTTTATTGAGCCAGTGAGTTTAATGTGAGACAGACGCTCGTTCACTACACAAACTATCCTCAGTGTGAGTGTGATCAAGGGAAATCTCTTCATTTCTTTGATTTAAACTTTAAACCTCTTGTTGTTTTGAACTGGGTACAACCCAGCTGACAGGGAACGTTCTCGCAAGATTCTTCTAAGGTTTGAGGAAACGTTCTTCCAGTAACGTTAATAGAACATTCGTTAACATAGTTATCTGGTCTTTAATAACATTCAGAGAACATTCTAAAGTAACGTTCAGAGAACATTCTAAAGTAACGTTCAGAGAACATTCTAAAGTAACGTTCAGAGAACATTCTAAAGTAACGTTCAGAGAACATTCAAAAGTAACGTTCAGAGAACATTCAAAAGTAACGTTCAGAGAACATTCTAAAGTAACGTTCAGAGAACATTCAAAAGTAACGTTCAGAGAACATTCTAAAGTAACGTTCAGAGAACATTCTAAAGTAACGTTCAGAGAACATTCTAAAGTAACGTTCAGAGAACATTCAAAAGTAACGTTCAGAGAACATTCTAAAGTAACGTTCCCATAATGTTTGAATAATGATGAAATGGAATGTTCGTTTGAATAACCAAACAAAATAAAACGTTTTTCAAACGTTTAGAATACTGGCCGTTCGGAGAACATTCAGAAGTAATGTTTTCATAACTTAATAGGAACATATTTTGGTAGCTGGGTACTTTTGATTTCGGTGACACCCATTGACACCCATGCAATTCGTCAAAAATCACTACGAAAAAAAAAGTGTAAAATGTGTTTCTCATGCTTCTTTCCAGCGCTGCATCGGACTAGTAACTGGAATACAAAAAACAACCAAGTTTATTAGAGTGATTTCAAGTAATTCTTTTCTTGTATTTTATATTTTGGTCCTTGAGAAGCTACAGAAAAAAAATAATGTGAGACTGCTGTTTTTCAAAGTGTTGATTTTTGGTGAATTGAAAGGAAACCAATGGCTCAGTTTGACCCCACCACCATCGAACAACTGAACAACTGTTGGGTTATTATACAGAACCACTGTTGGGTTATTTTACAGAACCACTAACTGTTGGGTTATTTTACAGAACCACTAACTGTTGGGTTATTTTACAGAACCACTAACTGTTGGGTTATTTTACAGAACCACTAACTGTTGGGTTATTTTACAGAACCACTAACTGTTGGGTTATTATACAGAACCACTAACTGTTGGGTTATTTTACAGAACCACTAACTGTTGGGTTATTATACAGAACCACTAACTGTTGAGTTATTTTACAGAACCACTAACTGTTGGGTTATTTTACAGAACCACTAACTGTTGGGTTATTTTACAGAACCACTAACTGTTGGGTTATTTTACAGAACCACTAACTGTTGGGTTATTTTTTACAGAACAACTGTTGGGTTATTTTACAGAACCACCATTGGGTTATTTTACAGAACCACCATTGGGTTATTTTACAGAACAACTGTTGGGTTATTTTACAGAACCACTGTTGGGTTATTTTACAGAACAACTGTTGGGTTATTTTACAGAACCACTGTTGGGTTATTTTACAGAACCACTGTTGGGTTATTTTACAGAACAACTGTTGGGTTATTTTACAGATCAACTGTTGGGTTATTTTACAGAACCACTAACTGTTGGGTTATTTTAGAGAACCACTAACTGTTGGGTTATTTTACAGAACCACTGTTGGGTTATTTTACAGAACAACTGTTGGGTTATTTTACAGAACCACTGTTGGGTTATTTTACAGAACAACTGTTGGGTTATTTTACAGAACAACTGTTGGGTTATTTTACAGAACCACTGTTGGGTTATTTTACAGAACCACTGTTGGGTTAACGTTATAGAACTGATTAGAACGCCGATCTGACCAATGGCAGCGCAGGGTAAAAGCAGGAACTCAATCTGATTGGCTGTCTGGTGTAAGTTATGATCTCTTTCATTGGCTACCTCAGTTCTACACTCCAAAATCAATAATTCTTCCTCAGTGTTTCTGTCTCGTTTTCCAGCACAAATAACTAAACATTCTGAAATCAAGATACATTTACTGGAGAAGCAGAATAACTGAAGATATTAAGACTGAAAAATGTATCAAAATGAAGTGATTTTGTGCTTAAAACAAGAACAATATCTGCCAATGGAGTCAGAAAAATAATCTTGCTTTGCTTCTGAATTGTGTATTTCTCTGGCCGCTTGTTTTAAGCACAAACTCTTGATTTGCCGTGTAGAGTTATTTCCCCGCGCTGGAGAACGAGTGTTCCTCAGTGACTGTCCTCAGGCGATGGCTTCTCTGCCAGAGTCCCGTGTGAATAATGTGATCAGATGTTTCCTGCAGATAAACGCTTTATAAACGCTCCGAGAACATGATGAAGGACTAACACCTTTATTCACTCTGTCCTTCAGGCTTCATTTACTTCCTGGGAAATTGCTTTCTATATCACCAGAAATTATCTTTATCCCCTTTAATTTAGAAATATAAAGGTTCTTCTTCAGTTCAAAAAGAGCTTTCACTAAAATCATTCATTTGTGAATCTATAATCTCATGCAGCTAAAATTTTTACTATCATAAAATCTGGTCCATAGTGATGCATATATATATTACTGTGGATTTCATGATAGTAAAAGTATAATACAAATGGCGTTATTTTAGTATTTTTATGTCCTTTATATAATTTATGAATAATATTATATAAAACAAAATTTGTTTTATGTGCTTATGTCATTTTTATTAGTTTTTAAAAAATACATATATATTTATATTACTTTTTCAGTCTTAGCCATTTTCCCACTTTAGCAATTTACTACCTGTGGTCCATATAGTGATTATATATATCTAGTGATTTTCTGTGTTATTTTAGAATTATTTTTATACTGTTATAGAATTTATTCATATTTTGAATAGCGTTTGTTGTTATATTTTTTACAAATCTGTTTATTTTCAGTATTTTTGTTATGTGCTTTCGTCTTTTTTAATGTTTCTATTATTTTTGTTTTAGTAATTTACTATTTCAACTTAAACAAAAAATGTAAATGTTGCCTTGGTGACTAACTGAAATATATAAGTTTAAGTTTTTCCATCTTATATTTCTATTAGTAACATTATACAGTAAGGTTTCATTTGTTAACTTGATCTATTGTTAAAATTAACTAACAATGAACAACATTTATTAATCTTATTTAATGTTAATCTCAGCATTTACTAATACATCATTAATAAAGCGCTGTGAACTCACATGAACATTTTTATTAACTAACATTTAACAAAGATTAATAAATGCTGTAAAATGCATTGCTTATTGTTAGTTAATTATGTTAACAAATTAGACCTCCTTGTAAAGTGTTACCTATATATTTTATTTCAGCATTATTTAAATATCCGAAAATTATTTTAATCGTTTTAGTTTTAGATAAATGGTATAATACCCTTTTCACAAGATGTAAAATAAGTCTCTGATGTCCCCAGAGTGTGTGTGTGAAGTTTTACTCAAAATACGCCACAGATATTTTTATACAGCATGTTAAAATTGTCACTTTTTGAGGGTTTGCAAAAACGCACCGTTTTGTGTCTGTCCCTTTAAATGCAAATGAGCTGCTGCTCCCGGCACAGGGGGCGTCAGACAATGACGGAGAGACTCGAGAAGAAGTGACAACATGTATAGTGCTTCTGGACACTTCTGAATGGTTAGTTGATGAATTTATGAAGCTTATGTGTTGTTATCTTCTAGTCACTGATTAGCATATTCTGTCATGATAATCTATAAATCGAGTTCTGGGGGCGGGGTTTATGTAAATTCTAGGGTTGGTGATGTCACTAACGGGAGGAATGTCGTGTAGTTCCTATCAGCCGTTTGTTGTATTTCTTTAAAAGCAAATATCTCCCTTTGCTCTGAACTTTGAGCGTTGTAACTTTGCAGATGTTGTTTATGATCAAACAGCAACATTACACACTCACTACACATTACACACTAACTACACATTACACACTAACTACAGTTAGAAAACACAACATTACACACTAACTACAGTTAGAAAACACAACATTACACACTAACTACAGTTAGAAAACACAACATTACACACTAACTACAGTTAGAAAACACAACATTACACACTAACTACAGTTAGAAAACACAACATTACACACTAACTACAGTTAGAAAACACAACATTACACACTAACTACAGTTAGAAAACACAACATTACACACTAACTACAGTTAGAAAACACAACATTACACACTAACTACAGTTAGAAAACACAACATTACACACTAACTACAGTTAGACAACACAACATTACACACTAACTACAGTTAGAGAACACATTACACACTAACTACAGTTAGAAAACACAACATTACACACTAACTACTGTTAGAAAACACAACATTACACACTAACTACAGTTAGAAAACACAACATTACACACTCACTACAGTTAGACAACACAACATTACACACTCACTACAGTTAGAAAACACAACATTACACACTAACTACAGTTAGAAAACACAACATTACACACCAACTACAGCTAGACAACACAACATTACACACTAACTACAGTTAGAAAACACATTACACACTCACTACAGTTAGAAAACACAACATTACACACTAACTACAGTTAGAAAACACAACATTACACACTAACTACAGTTAGAGAACACAACATTACACACTAACTACAGCTAGAAAACACAACATTACACACTAACTACAGCTAGAAAACACAACATTACACACTAACTACAGTTAGAAAACACAACATTACACACTAACTACAGTTAGAAAACAAAACATTACACACTAACTACAGCTAGAAAACACATTACACACTCACTACAGTTAGAAAACACAACATTACACACTAACTACAGTTAGAAAACACAACATTACACACTAACTACAGTTAGAAAACACAACATTACACACTAACTACAGCTAGAAAACACAACATTACACACTAACTACAGTTAGAAAACACAACATTACACACGAACTACAGTTAGAAAACACAACATTACACACTAACTACAGTTAGAAAACACAACATTACACACTCACTACAGTTAGAAAACACAACATTACACACTCACTACAGTTAGAAAACACAACATTACACACTAACTACAGCTAGAAAACACAACATTACACACTAACTACAGCTAGAAAACACAACATTACACACTCACTACAGTTAGAAAACACAACATTACACACTAACTACAGCTAGAAAACACAACATTACACACTAACTACAGTTAGAAAACACAACATTACACACTCACTACAGTTAGAAAACACAACATTACACACTAACTACAGCTAGAAAACACAACATTACACACTAACTACAGTTATAAAACACAACATTACACACTAACTACAGTTAGAAAACACAACATTACACACTAACTACAGTTAGAAAACACAACATTACACACTAACTACAGTTAGAGAACACAACATTACACACTAACTACAGTTAGAAAACACAACATTACACACTAACTACAGTTAGAAAACACATTACACACTAACTACTGTTAGAAAACACAACAATACACACTAACTACAGTTAGAAAACACAACACTACACACTAACTACAGTTAGAAAACAACATTACACACTAACTACAGTTAGAAAACACAACACTACACACTAACTACAGTTAGAAAACACAACATTACACACTAACTACAGTTAGAGAACACATTACACACTAACTACTGTTAGAAAACACAACAATACACACTAACTACAGTTAGAAAACACAACACTACACACTAACTACAGTTAGAAAACAACATTACACACTAACTACAGTTAGAAAACACAACACTACACACTAACTACAGTTAGAAAACACAACACTACACACTAACTACAGTTAGAAAACACATTACACACTAACTACAGTTAGAAAACACAACATTACACACTAACTACAGTTAGAAAACACAACATTACACACTAACTACAGTTAGAAAACACAACATTACACACTAACTACAGTTAGAAAACACAACATTACACACTCACTACAGTTAGAAAACAAAACATTACACACTAACTACAGCTAGAAAACACATTACACACTCACTACAGTTAGAAAACACAACATTACACACTAACTACAGTTAGAAAACACAACATTACACACTAACTACTGTTAGAAAACACAACATTACACACTAACTACAGTTAGAAAACACAACATTACACACTAACTACAGTTAGAAAACACAACATTACACACTAACTACAGTTAGAGAACACAACATTACACACTCACTACAGTTAGAAAACACAACATTACACACTAACTACAGTTAGAAAACACAACATTACACACTCACTACAGTTAGAAAACACAACATTACACACTCACTACAGTTAGAAAACACAACATTACACACTCACTACAGTTAGAAAACACAACATTACACACTCACTACAGTTAGAAAACACAACATTACACACTCACTACAGTTAGAGAACACAACAATACACACTCACTACAGTTAGAAAACACAACATTACACACTCACTACAGTTAGAAAACACAACATTACACACTAACTACAGTTAGAAAACACAACATTACACACTAACTACAGTTAGAAACACAACATTACACACTAACTACAGTTAGAAAACACAACATTACACACTCACTACAGTTAGAAAACACAACATTACACACTAACTACAGTTAGAAAACACAACATTACACACTCACTACAGTTAGAAAACACAACATTACACACTAACTACAGTTAGAAAACACAACATTACACACTAACTACAGCTAGAAAACACAACATTACACACTAACTACAGTTAGAAAACACAACATTACACACTAACTACAGTTAGAAAACACAACATTACACACTCACTACAGTTAGAAAACACAACATTACACACTAACTACAGTTAGAAAACACAACATTACACACTAACTACAGCTAGAAAACACAACATTACACACTAACTACAGCTAGAAAACACAACATTA
>NC_136879.1:44235188-44242688 GCF_949152265.1 Phoxinus phoxinus
CGTCTTCAGCATCAGATCCTCGTGAGAAACGAGCACATCCCGGACCAGAAGCAGATTCACACACTTGCATAAAGTACCATGGTGCTACTGTGGTACTTACAGAGTTAGCCATTAGTACCAGTTACTTCACAGAACACACACACAACACAACACAACACACACTTGTTCTGAGAACGGTCGGCTAACGTTACGTTACGAAAGCGTTCCTGTCGGAAGTTCTGGGGACGTTCAGTGTCCACTTTACCACAGTAAAACCATGGTACTTTAGTACAGAGATGAGTTTACTCTGAAAGAGTGTGTGTGGGGTTATGTCTCGGTTGTGTGCGTCTGGTCGGATGGTCTTGGCATAAGTTTCTGAGAGGATATGAACATGATCTGGAGATGTTCACCTGAAGAGCTGCTCTGATCATGCTGGAGTTCACGGTTATATCTCTTAAAATCTGAGTGCAAGTCGATTACGCTTTTATGTGGTTTACTGTGTGCTTTACTGTGTGGTTTACTGTGTGCTTTACTGTGTGGTTTACTGTGTGGTTTACTGTGTGGTTTACTGTGTGGTTTTGTGCTGGTCTAATGTAGTGGAACATCACGTGTCTTCTGATGTTTGATGAGGGAAAGATTCATAAACGGTCCAGATGTTGATCTGTGAATCTAATGATCTGAGGGATGAGTTACAGGCGGATTATGAGATACGAAACATCATTGTAGAAAACACTGGAAGTCTTGAGCTCTCTGATAGTGTGTGTGTGTGTGTGTGTGTGTGTGTTATTGTGGCAGGTGTGTTTGTGTGTGTGTGTGTGTGTGTGTGTGTGTGTGTGTGTGTGTGTGTGTGTGTGTGTGTGTGTGTGTGTGAGAGAGAGAGAGAGAGAGAGAGAGAGAGAGAGTGTGTGTGTGTGTGTGTGTTATTGTAGTAGGTGTGTATGTGTGTGTGTGTGTGTGTGTGTGTGTGTGTGTGTGTGTGTGTGTGAATGAGTGTGTGGTGTGTGTGTGTGTGTGTGTGTGTGTGTGTGTTATTGTGGCAGGTGTTTGTGTGTTATTGTGGCAGGTGTGTGTTATTGTGGCGTGTGTGTGTGTGTGTGTGTGTGTTTGTGTGTTATTGTGGCAGGTGTGTGTTATTGTGGCGTGTGTGTGTGTGTGTGTGTGTGTGTGTATGTGTGTTATTGTGGCAGGTGTGTTTGTGTGTGTGTGTGTGTGTGTGTGTGAGAGAGAGTGTGTGTGTGTGTGTGAGAGAGAGAGAGAGAGTGTGTGTGTGTGTGTGTTATTGTTGCAGGTGTGTGTGTGTGTATGTATGTGTGAGTGAGTGTGTGGTGTGTGTGTGTGTGTTATTGTGGCAGGTGTGTGTGTGTTTGTGTGTTATTGTGGCAGGTGTGTGTTATTGTGGCATGTGTGTGTGTTATTGTGGCATGTGTGTGTGTTATTGTGGCATGTGTGTGTGTTATTGTGGCATGTGTGTGTGTTATTGTGGCAGGTGTGTGTGTGTGTGTTATTGTGGCAGGTGTGTGTGTGTGCGTGTGTGATTGTGGCAGGTGTGTGTTATTGTGGCGTGTGTGTTATTGTGGCAGATGTGTGTGTGTGTGTGTGTGTGTGTTATTATGGCAGGTGTGTGTGTGTTATTGTGGTAGGTGTGTGTGTGTGTGTGTGTGTGTGACGTGTGTGTGTGTTATTGTGGCAGGTGTGTGTGTGTTATTGTGGCAGGTGTGTGTGTGTGTGTGTTATTGTGGCAGGTGTGTGTGTGTGTGACGTGTGTGTGTGTGTGTGTGTGTGTGTGTGTGTGTGTGTGTGTGTGTGGCAGGTGTGCTCAGTTCTAAACTTCATGCTCAGCAGAATCCCGGAGGAAAGGCGTATCATCAGCAGAGAATGAATCATCGTCTCTCCGGGTCTATTTTAGTCGAAGACGCTCACGTTTCTGAAACTATACCTCCGCCTCGCTCCCTTCGCTTCCTCTCTTTATTTGCTCTGTATCACGTCAGATCAACATGAACTCGACATTAACTCTCTTTACCTTCACTTCATCAGTGAACCGCTGTCATAACTCCAGTGGATAAACTCAGCCTCATGAAGTTCACATTACAACCTGCAAACTCAATACTTTTGATACTCAGTACTAAAAAAAAAACTTTTTTTTACAACTTGTTCTTGTAACGGAGTAATATTTGACCAGTAGTATCTGCACTTTCACTCAAGTAAGGAAGTTGTCAAAAAACTGTCACTTTGTCAAAAAGAAAATCAGCTACAATGAAAAACACACACACACACATACACACACAGAAACACAGGAGTGAGACGCTAACACATTTACGATGGAGAACAAATGAAAACACACACACACACACACACACAAACAGCATGTTCAGATTTGACTGTAATATTGTGACAATTGCAACAAAACAAGAATCATATTGGCGGTTATAATAATGATTGTATAATGTCTAATCATAACTCTAACTGAGAAAGCATCGAGTAATCCTCTGATCCAGTGACTATAGTTCACATTCATGTTGTTTTTATTTGAAAAGTTAGTTTTCCAGTAGAAGACGCAATCGTCCGCTAAACCAAAGCATTTCGTGTTATCACCATGAATGACATTTAGAAATGTAGATTTTATTTTAAGTGTATTTTATATAAAATGTTGCTATTTTATATGATTTTATATTATTTAAATTATAGTAAATTGAGGCAAATCTGTGTACTTAAGTTCCTCTCTGGTCGGTGTGTATGGTCAGTGTGTGTGGTCGGTGTGTATGGTCAGTGTGTGTGGTCGGTGTGTATGGTCAGTGTGTGTGGTCAGTGTGTGTGGTCAGTGTGTGTGGTCGGTGTGTATGGTCGGTGTGTGTGGTCGGTGTGTGTGGTCAGTGTGTATGGTCGGTGTGTATGGTCAGTGTATGTATGGTCAGTGTGTATGGTCAGTGTGTGTTCGCAGTGTATGTATGGTCAGTGTGTGTGGTCAGTGTGTGTATGGTCAGTGTGTATGGTCAGTGTGTGTGGTCAGTGTGTGTGGTCAGTGTGTGTGGTCAGTGTGTATGGTCAGTGTGTATGGTCAGTCTGTATGTATGGTCAGTGTGTATGGTCGGTGTGTGTGGTCGGTGTGTGTGGTCGGTGTGTATGGTCGGTGTGTATGGTCGGTGTGTATGGTCAGTGTATGTATGGTCAGTGTGTGTGGTCGGTGTGTGTGGTCAGTGTGTATGGTCAGTCAGTGTGTATGGTCAGAGTGTGTATGGTTGGTGTGTATGGTCAGTGTGTGTGGTCAGTGTGTATGGTCAGTGTGTGTGGTCAGTGTGTATGGTCAGTGTGTATGGTCAGTCAGTGTGTGTGGTCAGTGTGTATGGTCAGTGTGTATGGTCAGTGTGTGTGGTCAGTGTGTATGGTCAGTCAGTGTGTATGGTCAGTGTGTATGGTCAGTCAGTGTGTATGGTCAGTGTGTATGGTCAGTCAGTGTGTATGGTCAGTGTGTATGGTCAGTCAGTGTGTATGGTCAGTGTGTATGGTCAGTCAGTGTGTATGGTCAGTGTGTATGGTCAGTGTGTATGGTCAGTCAGTGTGTGTGGTCAGTGTGTATGGTCAGTGTGTGTGGTCAGTGTGTGTGGTCAGTGTGTGTGGTCAGTGTGTATGGTCAGTCAGTGTGTATGGTCAGTCAGTGTGTATGGTCAGTGTGTATGGTCAGTCAGTGTGTGTGGTCAGTGTGTATGGTCAGTGTGTGTGGTCAGTGTGTGTGGTCAGTGTGTATGGTCAGTCAGTGTGTATGGTCAGTGTGTATGGTCAGTGTGTATGGTCAGTTATTGTTTGTCAAGCGCACTGTTTTGTGTGTTGGTTTTTTGTGGGTGTTTGGCTTGGAATAAATCCTTTTGTTATTTGAATCTGTTATCTTCATCGTCATTGGGGAACCTAGCGCTACACATAGCATATTATAAGTGATATATTGGCTTATTTTATTGTACACCTCATATTATACTGAGATAAGTGATATCTGCATACAGACATATTTGACGTTACAGAAGTAAAGTGAACAGTTTTCGACATTGACTTTGAAACGCAAAGGTTCGAACTATATTTACTCTCTCTGACTCTAGTTCTGTTGACATTATGAAGAAGCCTTAGATCTGCAAAATATGATTATGTAAATATACAGCGGGACTCACAGAACTGGTGAACATGATTCGTGATTGCATTTTTTTATAGTAATAGTGATAAAAATATGTGACACTCTCTTAAATGTGCACTTCTTTTTCTAGATTCCAACTCTTCTCTCTCTGGACATACATATATACTGTATATATATATATATATCCATCCATCCATCCATCCATCTTCTTCCGCTTATCCGGGGCCGGGTCGCGGGGGCAGCAGTCTAAGCAGAGATGCCCAGACTTCCCTCTCCCTAAACACTTCCTCCAGCTCTTCCGGGGGGACACCGAGGCGTTCCCAGGCCAGCCGAGATACATAGTCTCTCCAGCGTGTCCTAGGTCTTCCCCGGGGTCTCCTCCCGGTGGGGCGTGCCCGGAACACCTCCTCGGGAAGGCGTCCAGGAGGCACCGGAACAGATGCCCGAGCCACCTCAGCTGACCCCTCTCGATGCGGAGGAGCAGCGTCTCTTCTCTGAGCTCCTCCCGAGTGACCGAGCTCCTCACCCTATCTCTAAGGGATCGCCCAGCCACCCTGCGGAGAAAGCTCATTCCGGCCGCCTGTATCCGGGATCTTGTCCTTTCGGTCATGACCCACAGCTCATGACGATAGGTGAGAGTAGGACTGTAGATTGACCGGTACATCGACTGCATTACTGCAGAAGCTGCACCGATCCGTCTGTCAATCTCCCGTTCCATCCTTCCCTCACTCGTGAACAAGACCCCAAGATACTTGAACTCCTCCACTTGAGACAGGAACTCTCCACCAACCTGGAAGGCAAGCCACCTTTTTCCGACTGAGGACCATGGCCTCAGATTTGGAGGTGCTGATTCTCATCCCAGCCGCTTCACACTCGGCTGCAAACCGTCCCAGTGCATGCTGGAGGTCCTGGTCTGATGGGGCCAACACGACAACATCATCTGCAAAGAGCAGAGACGAAATCGTGTTGTTCCCAAACCCGGCACCCTCCGGCCCGTGGCTGCGCCTAGAAATTCTCTCCATAAATATTATGAACAGAACCAGCGACAAAGGGCAGCCCTGCCGGAGTCCAACATGCACCGGGAAGAAGTCTGACTTACTGCCGGCAATGCGAACCAAGCTCCTGCTTTGGTCATACAGGGACCGGACAGCCCTTAGCAAAGGCCCCCGGACCCCATACTCCCGGAGCACCCTCCACAGGCCGCCACGAGGGACACAGTCGAATGCCTTCTCCAAATCCACAAAGCACATGTGGATTGGTTGGGCAAACTCCCATGAACCCTCCAGCACCCGGTATAGGGTATAGAGCTGGTCCAGTGTTCCACGGCCCGGACGAAAACCGCACTGTTCCTCCTGAATCCGAGGTTCTACTATCGGCTGTATTCTCCTCTCCAGTACCCTGGCATAGACTTTCCCAGGGAGGCTGAGAAGTGTGATCCCCCTGTAGTTGGAACACACCCTCCGGTCCCCCTTCTTAAAAAGAGGGACCACCACCCCAGTCTGCCATCCCAGAGGTACTGTCCCCGACCGCCACGCGATGCTGCAGAGACGTGTCAGCCAAGACAGCCCCACAACATCCAGAGACTTGAGGTACTCGGGGCGGATCTCATCCACCCCCGGCGCCTTGCCACCGAGGAGTTTCTTGACTACCCCGGTGACTTCAGCTTGGGTGATGGACGAGTCCACCCCTGAGCCCTCAGCCTCTGCTTCCTCAATGGAAGACGTGACGGCGGGATTGAGGAGATCGTCGAAGTATTCCTTCCACCGCCCGACGACATCCCCAGTTGAGGTCAACAGCTGCCCACCTCCACTGTAGACAGCGGTGGTAGGGCACTGCTTCCCTCTCCTGAGGCGCCGGACGGTTTGCCAGAATGTCTTCAAGGCCAGCCGATAGTCCTTTTCCATGGCCTCACCAAACTCCTCCCAGGCCCGAGTTTTTGCGTCCACAACCACCCGGGCTGCAGTTCGCTTGGCCTGCTGGTACCCGTCAGCTGCCTCAGGAGTCCCACAAGCCAACCAATATATATATTAAGAATGTACCAATATGAACATTTTGTCCAATACCGATTACCAATAAATCTTTATATTTGAAAGCTGATAACCGATATATTGTCAGATAAATATATAAATCCAAATTTTATATAGTTTTTGGGAGCCTGATTACATAAAATTCTCACCATTAAACTTAATGTCTCAAACACACAATTATAATGTTCTCATGATAATTTTATGAACATATATGATAGACTTGCGCTGCACATGTTGCTCTGAACTTCATTTTCCTTTTTTTGAAGTGATTCCAATCATATTTCAATTAAAATCATCATGGCAATCAGTGCACATCTGAAGAGCCTCAGTTACAGGAAATAATCCATTATTTATTGGGTTTAAAATATTGACCAGATTTTGATGAAAAATAATAGAGGAAAAGTTGTAAAAGTATGGATGAACAAAATATCTCTCTCTGTTCCTCCCACACACATTCATTTCCACTTGATAAAACGCCCCTTCACACTGTGTTTGTGTGTGTGTGTGTGTGTGTGTGTGTGTGTGTGTGTGTGTGTGCGTGTGTGTGTGTGTGTGTGTGTGAAGAGTGTGTGAGAGGGTGTCCCACTCTAGACAGCCACTTCAACTCTTTCATCCACAATACACAGATTTATCAGTGTTTTTGTACAATACTGAGTGTGTTTTGTGTTTGGATATTTTTATTATGTGTTTTGACAGTTTCGGATGAAACGGGATAAGTTATGAGCATTCGATATCGCAATATTGAGTTTTCCTTCAGTTTATATTGCGATATGAAAATACAGTTTTTCTTCAGACGACTTGAATAACTACAGTATATTTGAAAATAATTCATCTTTCTAGATTTTGATGGGGAATAATTCTTACATGTAATGACTATCAATGACTTTTACTCTGGAGACTTTGCAAATCTTCCTTTTACCGCTGAACAATTGGAGAAAAAGTTAAAAACATGTAGCGCATGCATTTATTTAATGAACCCGTGCATGATCTGATATCTGCACTACACAGCAGAAAAATATATTCTTTCTTAGTATTTTTGTCTTGTATTTCATTGCAAATATCTAAACATTCTTAAATCATGTTTTATGTTTCTCAAATTCACTTGAGAAGCTAAATGACTTAAGACATTACACCTTTTTTATAGAAATGTTTGTTAAAATTAAGTGAGTTTGTGCTTAAAACACGGGTTAATATCTGTGGGGTCAGAAAAATATATTCTTGTTTCCTTTTGAATTAAGTTTAATGATGTTTTCTTGTTATACAACACACTTGATTTTATTATTATTTATTTCTTTTAGAATACAATACTTAATATCTTTAGTCAATTTGATTCTCAAGAAAATGTATCTTGATTTTTTAGATCTTTTTATTGGAAAA
>NC_136879.1:44250188-44255332 GCF_949152265.1 Phoxinus phoxinus
GCACATTGCTATGGGGTTGCTAAGATGTTCTGAATGTTGTTTGTTGCCAAGCACGTTGCTGTGGGGTTGCTAAGATGTTCTGAGTGTTGTTTGTTGTTAAGCACATTGCCGTGTGGTTGCTAAGGTGTTCTGAGTGTTGTTTGTTGTTAAGCACATTGCCGTGTGGTTGCTAAGATGTTCTGAGTGTTGTTTGTTGTTTAGCACATTGCTGTGGGGTTGCTAAGGTGTTCTGAGTGTTGTTTGTTGTTAAGCACATTGCCATGGGGTCGATAAGATGTTCTGAATGTTGTTTGTTGCCAAGCACGTTGCTGTGGGGTTGCTAAGATGTTCTGAGTGTTGTTTGTTGTTAAGCACATTGCCGTGTGGTTGCTAAGATGTTCTGGGTGTTGTTTGTTGTTAAGCACATTGCCGTGGGGTTGCTAAGGTGTTCTGAGTGTTGTTTGTTGTTAAGCACATTGCCGTGGGGTTACTAGGATGTTCTGAGTGTTGCTTGTTGTTAAGCACATTGCTGTGGGGTTGCTAAGGTGTTCTGAGTGTTGTTTGTTGTTAAGCACATTGCCATGGGGTTGCTAAGATGTTCTGAATGTTGTTTGTTGCCAAGCACGTTGCTGTGGGGTTGCTAAGATGTTCTGAGTGTTGTTTGTTGTTAAGCACATTGCCGTGTGGTTGCTAAGATGTTCTAAGTGTTGTTTGTTGTTAAGCGCGTTGCCATGGGGTTGCTAAGATGTTCTGAGTGTTGTTTGTTGTTAAGCACATTGCCGTGTGGTTGCTAAGATGTTCTGAGTGTTGTTTGTTGTTAAGCGCGTTGCCATGGGGTTGCTAAGATGTTCTGAGTGTTGTTTGTTGTTAAGCACATTGCTGTGGAGTTGCTAAGGTGTTCTGAGTGTTGTTTGTTGTTAAGCACATTGCTATGGGGTTGCTAAGATGTTCTGAATGTTGTTTGTTGCCAAGCACGTTGCTGTGGGGTTGCTAAGATGTTCTGAGTGTTGTTTGTTGTTAAGCACATTGCCCGTGTGGTTGCTAAGGTGTTCTGAGTGTTGTTTGTTGTTAAGCACATTGCCGTGGGGTTGCTAAGATGTTCTGAGTGTTGTTTGTTGTTTAGCACATTGCTGTGGGGTTGCTAAGGTGTTCTGAGTGTTGTTTGTTGTTAAGCACATTGCCATGGGGTTGATAAGATGTTCTGAATGTTGTTTGTTGCAAGCACGTTGCTGTGGGGTTGCTAAGATGTTCTGAGTGTTGTTTGTTGTTAAGCACATTGCCGTGTGGTTGCTAAGATGTTCTGGGTGTTGTTTGTTGTTAAGCACATTGCCGTGGGGTTGCTAAGGTGTTCTGAGTGTTGTTTGTTGTTAAGCACATTGCCGTGGGGTTACTAGGATGTCTGAGTGTTGTTTGTTGTTAAGCACATTGCTGTGGGGTTGCTAAGGTGTTCTGAGTGTTGTTGTTGTTAAGCACATTGCCATGGGGTTGCTAAGATGTTCTGAATGTTGTTTGTTGCCAAGCACGTTGCTGTGGGGTTGCTAAGATGTTCTGAGTGTTGTTTGTTGTTAAGCACATTGCCGTGTGGTTGCTAAGATGTTCTAAGTGTTGTTTGTTGTTAAGCGCGTTGCCATGGGGTTGCTAGATGTTCTGAGTGTTGTTTGTTGTTAAGCACATTGCCGTGTGGTTGCTAAGATGTTCTGAGTGTTGTTTGTTGTTAAGCGCGTTGCCATGGGGTTGCTAAGATGTTCTGAGTGTTGTTTGTTGTTAAGCACATTGCTGTGGAGTTGCTAAGGTGTTCTGAGTGTTGTTGTTGTTAAGCACATTGCTGTGGGGTTGCTAAGGTGTTCTGAGTGTTGTTTGTTGTTAAGCACATTGCTGTGGGGTTGCTAAGGTGTTCTGAGTGTTGTTTGTTGTTAAGCACATTGATGTGGGGTTGCTAAGGTGTTCTGGGGTGTTGTTTGTTGTTAAGCACATTGCTGTGGGGTTGCTAATGTGTTCTGAGTGTTGTTTGTTGTTAAGCACATTGCTGTGGGGTTGCTAAGGTGTTCTGAGTGTTGTTTGTTGTTAAGCACATTGATGTGGGGTTGCTAAGGTGTTCTGAGTGTTGTTTGTTGTTAAGCACGTTGCCGTGTGTTGCTAAGATGTTCTGAGTGTTGTTTGTTGTTAAGCTCGTTGCCGTGAGGTTGCTAGGGTGTTCAGGAAACATGCCATTGTTATTGGGATTCAGTTTTGTTCTGCTAGAGGAGCAGAAATTGCGCTAGTCTTGAAATGAGATTTGTTGGATGTTTGCTATCCTCTAGAGTTCATCTGTTTGTCTCCCGTCGCTCCTGACTGACTCCCGTCATCATCGTCCTCCTCATCTGCTCTGTAAAAGCATCGTTTGATGCGGTACATGAACACTCGACATGGGTTCAGATGAATAAATAACTGCTGAACTCATAAATACACGCATCCGCAGGGAGTTTACTGGAGATTAAGAGTCAAAGTGTAGCTGGTAAAGTGCACTTAATAGGATTAAAGAAGAGCGCTGCTCATGATTGTGTTTTAATGCGCGTGTAAAACTGACATCAGCAGTAAAGCTGCTCTTCTGTGAACACACACACACACACACACACACCATGTGCTCGGATGATTTTATGAAGCCACATTGACAGAGATGTGAGTGGAAAAACAATGAAAGGAGAAGAAGAGAGAGAGAGATAGAGAGAGAGAGAGAGAGAGAGAGAGAGAGAGAGAGAGAGAGAGAGAGAGAGATAGGGAGAGAGAGAGAGAGAGAGAGGGAGAGAGAGAGAGAGAGAGAGAGAGAGAGAGAGAGAGAGAGAGAGAGAGAGAGAGAGAGAGAGGAGAGAGAGAGAGACGTAAAGAAACGATGGAGGATTTTTCAGGGAATCGAGTAGTGGATGATGTTCTGGGAATGTTTAATTGAGTGACCTTCACTCCAGTGTCCCATAGCGTTTAACACACACACACACACACACACACACACACACACACACACACACACACACACACACACACACACACACACACACACACACACACACACATTCTTGCATCAGTATATCATAAAGCCAAACGTATTGAAGTTTCTTCTGCTCATCAAAGCGGCATTTATTTGATCAAAAATACAGTAAATATTATTATAATGTAAATCTGCAGTTATAATGTGAATATACAGTAAAGTGTAATTTATTCCTGTGATCAAAGCATCATTACTCCAGTCTTCAGTGTCACATGATCCTCCAGAAATCAGGATAATATGATGATCTGATGATCAAGACACATTTATGATTATTATCAGTGTTGAAAACTGTTCATATTTCTGTGGAAACTGCGATAGATTTATTTCTCAGGATTCTTTGATGAATAGAAAGTTCAAAAGAACAGCATTTATTTGAAATATAAGCTTTTGTAACATTATAAATATATTTGCTGTCACTTTGATCAATGTCATAAGCTTTGGTGAATAGAAGTATTCATTTCTTGACTTCAGTCCAAACATTTGAATAGTAGTGGACTAAAGAATTGTTCTAAAGTTCTATGATGATGAGATGATAATATTTTGATAGGATATTTATCAGTTCATCTCATTAGTGTTGATTCCTCCAGTTTGAGATCATGATGACAGATCGTGGATGCTCAGTTTGTCGGATGTGTGTTATAGAAATGATGGAGTTTGACAGCGTTGATGAATCTGTTGTTTGTGGAAGTGCAGCGCAGAAAGTGTTCTATCATAAACACATGAATTATTCAGACAAAACAAAACAGCACGTGTGTGTGTGTGTGTGTGTGTCTGTGTGTGTGTGTGTGTGTGTGTGTGGGCAGCAGGGTTTCTTTAGGAATGTATAATTCATAACTCAGAGCAGCAGAAACAGAAGAAAGCATATGGAGGTCATGCAGTCTTTAGCAGCCCTGACACACACACACACACACACACACACACACACACCAGATTGTGTGTTTTTAAGCTGGCATAATGCAAAACTAAACACACCATCAATTAAAATGTATAATAATAAAGTTTATAATAACATTCTTAAATAAAATGATAAATGTATTATTATAATATTGTAAATGATAAAAAAGTATAGTATAATAATATAAATATAATGTGAAATATAATTAAAACATAATAATCATTTGTAAATGTAACATTTAACAGGTTTGTGTTCATAATTTGAGCGTTTGTTTTCATAATGTCGTTTAGAGTTTCTTAGTGACACACACACACACATGTACGCACGCACACACACACACACACACACACACACACACACACACACACACACATGTACGCACGCACACACACACACACACACACACTTACACTGACAGCTGGGACGTACAGGTTGATCGTTCCATGAATGGCAATTATACAAGGGCACAAATGGGAAATTGGTATCAGCGGTGTGTGTGGTGTGTGTGTGTGTGTGTGTGTGTGTGTACGTACCAAAGCCCTGCAGGTTATCAGTACAACTACACACATCTGGTTTGACAGGTAATTAAACACCTGTTTGTTTCTCTCTCTCTCTCTCTCTCTCTCTCTCTCTCTCCTCTCTCTCTCTCTCTCTCTCATCTCTCTCTCTCCTCTCTCTCTCTCTCTCTCTCTCTCACACACACACACACACCACACACACACACACACACACACACACACACACACACACACACACACACCACACACACACACACACACACACACACACACACACACACACAGGAGACCTACAGTCATAAAATACATTCCTGCACTGAATTAGCATTACTTCATTAAAATGTATGTTCATGTTTATATAACAGTGTGTGTGTGTGTGTGTGTGTGTGAGAGGAGAGAGAGAGAGAGAGAGAGAGAGAGAGAGAGAGAGAGAGAGAGAGAGAGAGAGACAGACAGAGTAGGGTAAATGTCAGATAAAGGAAGGTGACCTTTTTGTACACAACACCTAAGGGGGACTGTGTGTGTGTGTGTGTGTGTGTGTGAGTGAGTGAGTGAGTGAGTGAGTGTGTGTGTGTGTGTGTGTGTGTGTGTGTGTGTGTGTGTGTGTGTGTGTGTGTGTGTGTGTGTGTGTGTGTGAGTGAGTGAGTGAGTGAGTGAGTGTGTGTGTGTGTGTGTGTGTGTGTGTGTGTGTGTGTGTGTGTGTGTGGGTGTGTGTGTGTGTGTGTGTGTG
>NC_136879.1:44255532-44263032 GCF_949152265.1 Phoxinus phoxinus
TGTGTGTGTGTGTGTGTGTGTGGTGTGTGTGTGTGTGTGTGTGGCGGCTCTAGGGTGTGTGATTGTTGCATTGATGCGTGTTTGCCAGTTGTGTGTGTGTGTGTGTGTGTGTGTGGCGGCTCTAGGGTGGGTGATTGTTGCGTGTTTGGCAGGTGTGTGTGTGTGTCTGTGTCTGTGTGTGTGTGTGTGTGTGTGTGTGTCTGTGTGTGTGTGTGTGTGTGTGTGTGTGTGTGTGTGTTTCCTCAGATAGATGTTAATTTCCATGTTGATCACTGGATTGGATGTTTTTGCACTTTGCAACTGGAGAAGAAAATTATCCACTAAATGTTAGTTTCATTCAAAATCAGTTTCAGTTTCTTCAGTCTTACTGAGAGTGTTCTGCAATTATCCAAAACATCCATTATAACATGAGGAATATCTCGAACTTAGTAAATTAATGAGATCAGATTTAGTGTGTGTTCCACTAAAAATCTGAAGCAGTACAACTGTTTTCAACATTGATACCACACACACACACACACACACACACACACACACACACACACACACACACACACTCTCTCTCTCTCTCTCTCTCTCTCTCTCTCTCTCTCTCGCTCTCTCTCTCTCTCTCTCTCTCTCTCTCTCTCTCTCACTCACTCACTCACACATACACACACACACACACACACACACACACACACACACATATGAAGAAGTAGCGTATGAATGCGTGTTCTGACATGTTGGTGTGAGAATCGTGTGTGTGTGTGTGTGTGAGATTAACTAGTCAAAATATTTGATTATTAAAGTACAGGAATTATGATATGATCAAAAACATAAATGTGCAATAATTAAATACATTTACTCATAGTAATCATAACAGACATTTCCTCTGATCAGTGATCAAGCTCATTAGTGGAACTATAGGCCGTTTATGGTTGCCAAGCAACATAATGTTCAAAGATCTTCTAGGAACGACTGAATAGTGCATTAATAGAGAATTCAGTTGGTGTGTGTGTTTCTATGTGTGTGTGTGTGTTTCTATTTGTGTGTGTGTGTGCGCGTGTGTGTGTTTCTATTTGTGTGTGTGTGTGCGCGTGTGTGTGTTTCTATTTGTGTGTGTGTGTGTGTGTCACGTGAGTGATTTAATCTTTTCTAGGATGTGAAAAATGCAAATATGAGCTGTCATGTCACTCCAGCAATGCATGTGGGAAAATGACTGTGTTATTAACACTTGTATGTTTCTGAGCGCAGTGGCTGCTTTCAAAACGCTTGATTTCATTTCCTTTTCCTGTCATTTGTCACAGGTGTGTGTGTGTGTGTGTGTGTGTGTGTGTGAGTCGAGTGATCTCACAGATCTGAAACAGCTGCTCACACACACATCCGTCAGCGTGAGAAGAATCTGTCGGCACACGCTTGTGTTCAGAAACACAGACTCACTTCATTAATACACGTCACTCCTTCATTCACAAACATCTCTCTCTCTCTCTCTCTCTCACACACACACACACACACACACACACACACACACACACACACACACACACACACACACACATCATTAGTTGATCAATAACTCGATCAGTGTGTGACGAGCTTCACTCTGTCTTTCATTCATCTCAGTTTTCCTCCTTTTCAAATCAACATCTGGGGGTTTTCTTTGTTTATGAACCTTCACATGTTGATTTATACGGCCTGAACAAACACTGACGGTGTGTGTGTCACACTGCAAATAATGACGTTCTTCCTCAGTTTCTCCGTTTCGTTTTCCTGCACAAATATCTCAACATTCTTAATCAAGAAGCAAAATGAGTGAAGATATTAAGTCTTGTTCACTTAAAAGTTAAGTGAGATTGAGCTTAAAACACAACAAAAATGGGGTAAAAAAAATAACATTGTTTTTCCTTTGAATGAAGTTTATTGACATTTTGACATTCAACTCACTCATAAAATTAAAAGCGTGCACAAAAATACAATAAAAAATTTACATTTTTATATTAAATATGTATTTTCCAAAACACATTTTACTCTAAAACTGTGAGAAAATCAAAGCCATAAATCTAAACAAGTTGTGTTCCAAATTTGAGGTTGATACCTCAAAAAAAATGAGCTTTGAGTGAGATTTCGTGTGGGCGCAATACCAAACATTTCCACCAGGTGAGTTTTTGTGTGCGTGTTCACATAGCAAGTGGCAAAACCTCTACCAAGTTTCGTATCATTCCGATGAGAAATTTTTTTAATACAAAAACCATTACTTTTTCTGGTTAAAAAAGCACCCAGCAGCACCAGAGGGTTATTAATTTTTCGATGTATGTACTGGGAAACCAGACAAAAACACTGAGTAATAAACTTGTGTTTGCTGATGTCACATGTACAATCTGTCTCGAAGCCAAACCAGTGGAGAATTGCAGATCTCGAGGGTCTATTTCTCTGATCTCTCTGTTTTTCAGCCTGAATAAGCTGAGACGATTCTCTCCATTCTCACTTCAGATGTGTGTGTGTGTGTGTGTGTGTGTGTGTGTTTTGCCTGATTCTCTGTGATCAGGCTTTATTTGTTCAGTTGTGCATCTTAAAACAACATCAGAGATTAAAGCTAAACGTTCGGTGTCGTTCTGCTCCAGATCAGCAATGTTTGCTCTGCTGTAATAATTCATCCTGAAGAAACACATCCACACAGATTCTGATCATGTCTTTCATTACAGACGTTAAGCATTCATGCATTTCATTATCATTTGTTTCTCTCAGAATAACTTTAATTAGGTATAATCTTTTATCCAAATCTACTTAGAAGGAAAATTGCAAGCAATTATTTTTTTTTTTATAACACAAATTACATTTATTTTTATTTATTCCGTTTTATATGTGCAATTTGTATTGCAAAATGTAAATTGTAAAAAAAATAGAGTAAATGAGTATTAACAAGATAAAATTTATTAAAAAGATCAAAATTGTATGTATATTTATTTAGCTTACAGTTTTATCCAAATTGAATTACATAGAAAATCACAAGCAAGTTGTCATAAGAAAAAATAAAATACGTTTTTAATATGCATTTTTATTGCAAAATAAGTATAACAAATGTAAAATATCTACATTTGAGTAAATTAGTATTAACAATATAAAAATGTATTAAGACAAAATTATATATTTGAATAACAAAATTTATTTATTTATGTATATTTATTCAGCTTTTTTATGTGCATTTGTATTGCCAAAGCAGTGCAAAATTAAGTAAATTAGTAATTAAATAAAATGAAATACTATAACATGACATACATTTATTTACATTTATTCAGTTCATTAATATGAATAATCTGAATACATTTTCTGCAATGTAATATAGTAATTATTGTAACTTTTGCCTGTTTTTGTTTGCCTAGCTACAGATGTGTGTCACAGGTACAGCTCATCCAATCAGAATTTAGAGTCGGGAACAATCTGTTTTATAATTAGAAATGAACTCAGATCAGCAGGTCAGAAATAAACAACTCTTTCTTTGTGTCTTTTTTTCCCAGAGACGCTGTTAGAGAGATGTGATTGAGCGTCTCCCTGACCGCTGATGGTTACTAAGCAACAACCACACGGAACAATTGCCGTTTATTTATTTTTTTGTGATTATTAATAAGTGAGTTGTTGAGGAGGAGATCTCTAAAGAAAACACAATTTAGACACTTTACTGCTCAAATAACACACATTTATTATACTGAATAATTCATTTTAGAGATAGAACACAAACACAAGCTGTGGATTTCTGCTGTTCACACAGTAGATGTGGATTCACTCTAAACATGTTTCTTGCTCATTTTTATGAGCTGGATTGATTTTCTGTGGCAATCACTTGTATTGAAGCCAGTCTATTGATCTGATCTTCTGTCTCCTCATCATCAGGAATGGTTTGGGCTGAACCACTGCGGTCTGTGATGGGGAGTCATTGAGGTTACATTAGTGCTGAAAGTTTTGGAGACACTGGGGTTTTTTCCAATAAAAGAGGAAATTAGAAAATTTTGGCTCCTCTCGTAGCATGAAATTCGTCCATAGAGCCTTTTGCGTGCAGTGTTTCAGTTTGGCTGACACACACACACACACACACACACACACACACACACACACACACACACACACACACTCACTCACACACTCGGTTCCCAGTTGCTTGATGTGATATAGAATTTCTACAGAATGGTCTTGATATTGTGCTTGTATCGTTTCTTTTGCCTGCCAGTGGCTCTGCGACCGTCCTTCAGCTGTGAGTACTGGATCTGTTTGGGGAGACGTGTGTTGGACATGCGGATGACATGGCCTGTCCATCAATGTTGGTACTGCATTATTGTAGTGGTTATGCTGGTCATGTTGGCTTCCCCAAGACACTGGTGTTGGTGCGTCCGTCCTCCCAGCTAATCCTCAGAATCTTTCGTAAGGACCTTTGATGGTACCAAACACTCTTGTCATTCAAATGAATGGCCAGAACACATTTTCTGTTTTTAGTTAAAACGGTGTCGTGTAAGCAGGCCCCTAAGTTAATAGCTAATGATCTTTGCAATGGAAGTGAATCAATCAAAACTAACTTTAGCTGGACAATCCTTTTATTCTAGAGCTGCTGTAAAGCCAAAACAATCTCTGTCACTTTAATTTCCTATTATCTCTGTAAAGCTGCTTTGAAACAATCTAGATAGTTAAAAGCGCTATATAAATGAAGGTGACTTGACTTGACTTGAATGAGGTGGAGTATGGCAGCAATGAAGATGCAAACAGGGTGGATCCGACAATGCATCCCTGTTTGACCTCAATTTCCACCGTGAAAGGCTCGGACTCAGAGCCGCTATTGCTGAGCACTGTGACCAACATGCCGTCATGTAGAATCCTTAGTATTCTGATATACTTGTCATGAAAGTCATATCTTCATAGTATGCTCCTGTCGGTCTACCATGTCAAAAGCCTTTTTCAGGTCTATAAAGGCCACATACAAAGGCTGTTGTTCACAGCATTTTTCCTGTAGTTGGTGTGCTGTGAATATAATGTCTGCTGTACATCTGGATGGGCAACACTGTGATTCTAGGGGAACTCCCTCAGACAGTGGTAGCAGTCGGTTTGCATGGACACAAGGAAGGACTTTTCCTGTTGTGGACTGTTGCACCCTTTCTTGAATATGATCACTATTAAGAGTGTCCCTGAGCTCTGAGGGAAGTTACTCTTTTTCAAGTAGGGCATGAATGTAATACAGGGCTGGGATCCCATCTGGACCGGCGGCCTTGTTGTTCTTCAGGCTCCTGATGGCGTCTTGAACCTCTGTTACAGTTGGAGGTTCCCCCATGTCTTCTCTGATGGGACTTTGGGGGATGTGTTTGGTTCTTGGAAGTGCTCCTTCCATCGGGTGTTAATGGACTCATTGTCCTTCAGCAGCTCCTGTCCGTTATTTTATGGTGCAGGGGGTTTAGGCTGTGGTAGCTTGGACCATAGATGGCCTTAGTAGCACTGAAAAGCCTCTGGTGTCACCCGAGTTCGCCAGTCTCTAGATTTCCACAGCCTTTTCTGTCCACCAAGAGTTCTTTAACTCCCTCACATATCTCTGGATATCCGCCTTGTCTATGGAGGGGCCACCCTTTTGTCCTTCACGTCACAGCAGTCCCTGGCTCATACAATGACATAGTCAATGAGATGCTACTGTTTGGAGTGGGGGTGTCTCCAATATGCCTTAAATTAGTTTCTGTCAGGACCACTATCATAAAATATGATTGACAATTAGCATACAGTTTGGATTGGCGGTATGGTTCCATCTGGGCAAGAACTCCTAGCCTAGCATGGATAAGAGCAGGGAGGGCAGCAATAATCCCCCTTGGTGTAAACAGAACAGAACCAACATGAATGTATGCAAATATATTTAATTCAAGATTTTAAAGTACAATATAATTAGAGAATTTATTCTGATTCAAGGGGAATCTGAATGCCAAATCCTGACTGATGAGAGGGAGAGCTGGGGATGGTGGAGGGTAATTCGCTCCTGAGAAACTCGATAGCTGCTGATTATACTGAAGGAGCTTATATGTACATGGTGATAGGCGTCGTATTCCTATAGGTAGATGTGGATCAGCTGAGAGTCAGCTGATGAGAGTTTGACTAACGTGACCTGCCAGAACTAACGCTACGCTTGATTGTTCTGGTGAATGAGGTCGTACTGAGCACACTTGCTGAGAAGCATAACTCCATTAATGTTGATATTCCCTATGCCTTCCTTTCCTATAGTGCCCTTCAAGGTGTTGATCCCTGCCATTGAAGTTTCCTAGGAGAATAATCTTATATTCCCTGGGGATTCTCAACAGTGTCTCGTCTAAGCAGGCGTGGAAGGTCTCTTAAGGTCTCTCTAAAGTAGGAGCATAGGTGCTCACAACTGTTTCTATCTGGTTGTTGGCAAGCACTAGACGGACTTCCCACAGGAAGTTCATATAGGTGGGAGATAATGGAAAATCCAACACCACAGATCCTGGGCTCATCGGCAACTTTTCTTTTCCAGAGGAAAGTGTAGCCACCCTTCTCCTCTTTCAGTTGTGTTTCGTCTGCTAGTCGGGTTTCAGAAAGGTTAGACAAAGTTCATAGTTATGTGTTTCTGGCAGCGAATGGTGATCCCTCTGGACACGGTAATCCAGTCAGGAGGTTTGAGGCGGAAAGGAGGGCACCTTTTCTAGGCCTTTCCTCACGTGAGGTGAGCTAGACTGAGTCTAGCACTCATTGCATAATGTGCCAGTTTAGGACTAGGAGCTTCTAGACCTCACAATCCTCCCCCTGTCGCCACTTTCTGGTCGACTTAGGACTTAAACCGGGATGTTAGGGTGGATTCCCAAATGGACACCGGTGCGTGATTTTGTTAAGCGTGAGGAGACTGGTGCCTGGACAGCCACCACATGGTACTTGACAGATCTGGGTCAGAATCCAGTGGCAAGTCGAAGATGCCCTTTTCCGCCTTCCCAGTCATTGCGATGCTCCCCGAAGGCCAGCCATCTTCCTCTGCCAGTTCCCCCGTTGAGGTCTCGGTTGGATCGCTCTTTGGGCGTTGCTCTTGGGATCACAGGACCACACAAGCCTCTCCACCACGACAAGGTGGCAATCCCTGGAGAGGTCACACACACACACACACACACACACACACACACACACACACACACACACACACACACACACACACACACACACACACACACACACAAACCTCTAACCCAACCCCTAAACCTATCCATCACACAAAACTTTCTGCATTTTACATTTTTAATAAACCTTTAATTACCAAATTTACAAATGAGGACATCCTCAAAGTGAGGTTTTCTGGAGATTGTCCCCAAAATATAGTTAAGTAGGCACACACACACACACACACACACACACACACTTGTGTGATGTTGTGCGGATTGAACTGAACTGATTCTGAAGGCTTCTGTGTGAAGATCCTGTATTATTGTTTCTGTAGATCAGCATATCCGCATTGTTCCAAACAGAGTCTCACTGTCGGTGTTTCCCGGGAATATCTTA
>NC_136879.1:44268032-44273032 GCF_949152265.1 Phoxinus phoxinus
ATGGATGACAAACCCAGCTGAATATAGACTGGGTGTAGTGTTGGGTTGGCCAAGACCACGAGCAGTTCTATCTTCACAGGATTTAGTTGAAGGGGATGGTCCTTCATCCAGTAAGAAATGTATCAGGCGAACAAGTACCGTTGGATCAGCTAGTTGGAATGAGAGGTAGAGTTGTGTATCATCAGTGTAGCGGTGATTGAAAAAAACATGTTTTGAATGACAGACCCTAGTGATCTAGATGGAGAAGAGAAGCGGTCCCAGCACTGAACCCTGAGGCACTCCAGTAGCTAGATGATAACAGTGATTGAAAAATGTTTTTTTTTCTGAATGACAGATCCTACTGATGACATGTAGATGGAGAAGAGAAGTGGTCCCAGCACTGAGCCCCGAGGCACTCCAGTAGCTAGATGATAGCAGTGATGTGAAAAAACATGTTTCTGAATGACAGATCTTACTGATGACTTGTAGATGGAGAAGAGAAGCGGTCCCAGCACTGAGCCCCGAGGCACTCCAGTAGCTAGATGATAACAGTGATGTGAAAAACCATGTTTCTGAATGACAGATCCTAGTGATGACTTGTAGATGGAGAAGAGAAGCGGTCCCAGCACTGAGCCCTGAGGCACTCCAGTAGCTAGATGACACGAGTGATGGGATAAACCATGTTTCTGAATGACAGATCCTACTGATGACTTGTAGATGAAGAAGAGAAACGGCCCCAGCACTGAGCCCTGAGGAACTCCAGTAGCTAGATGATAACAGTGATTGAAAAAAATTTTTTTTTCTGAATGACAGATCCTACTGATGACATGTAGATGGAGAAGAGAAGCGGTCCCAGCACTGAGCCCCGAGGCACTCCAGTAGCTAGATGATAGCAGTGATGTGAAAAACCATGTTTCTGAATGACAGATCTTATTGATGACTTGTAGATGGAGAAGAGAAGCGGTCCCAGCACTGAGCCCCGAGGCACTCCAGTAGCTAGATGATAGCAGTGATGTGAAAAACCATGTTTCTGAATGACAGATCCTAGTGATGACTTGTAGATAGAGAAGAGAAGGAGGTCTCAGCACTGAGCCCTGAGGCACTCCAGTAGCTAGATGACAACAGTGATGTGAAAAAACATGTTTCTGAATGACAGATCCTAGTGATGTCATGTAGATGGAGAAGAGAAGTGGGTCCAGCACTGAGCCCTGAGGCACTCCAGTAGCTAGATGATAGCAGTGATGGGAGAAACCATTTTCCTGAATGACAGATCCTACTGATGACTTGTAGATGGAGAAGAGAAGCGGTCCCAGCACTGAGCCCTGAGGCACTCCAGTAGCTAGATGATAACAGTGATGGGAGAAACCATGTTTCTGAATGACAGATCCTAGTGATGTCATGTAGATGGAGAAGAGAAGCGGGCCCTGCACTGAGCCCTGAGGCACTCCAGTAGCTATATGACAACAGTGATGGGAAAAACCATGTTTCTGAATGACAGATCCTACTGATGACTTGTAGATGGAGAAGAGAAGCGGTCCCAGCACTGAGCCCCGATGCACTCCAGTAGCTAGATGATAACAGTGATGGGAGAAACCATGTTTCTGAATGACAGATCCTAGTGATGTCATGTAGATGGAGAAGAGAAGCGGGCCCTGCACTGAGCCCTGAGGCACTCCAGTAGCTAGATGACAACAGTGATGGGAGAAACCATTTTTCTGAATGACAGATCCTACTGATGACATGTAGATGGAGAAGAGAAGCGGTCCCAGCACTGAGCCCCGAGGCACTCCAGTAGCTAGATGATAGCAGTGATGTGAAAAACCATGTTTCTGAATGACAGATCTTACTGATGACTTGTAGATGGAGAAGAGAAGCGGTCCCAGCACTGAGCCCCGAGGCACTCCAGTAGCTAGATGATAGCAGTGATGTGAAAAACCATGTTTCTGAATGACAGATCCTAGTGATGACTTGTAGATTGAGAAGAGAAGTGGTCCCAGCACTGAGCCCTGAGGCACTCCAGTAGCTAGATGACAACAGTGATGTGAAAAACCATGTTTCTGAATGACAGATCCTAGTGATGTCATGTAGATGGAGAAGAGAAGTGGGTCCAGCACTGAGCCCTGAGGCACTCCAGTAGCTAGATGATAGCAGTAATGGGAGAAACCATTTTCCTGAATGACAGATCCTACTGATGACTTGTAGATGGAGAAGAGAAGCGGTCCCAGCACTGAGCCCTGAGGCACTCCAGTAGCTAGATGATAACAGTGATGGGAGAAACCATGTTTCTGAATGACAGATCCTAGTGATGTCATGTAGATGAAGAAGAGAAGCGGGCCCTGCACTGAGCCCTGAGGCACTCCAGTAGCTATATGACAACAGTGATGGGAAAAACCATGTTTCTGAATGACAGATCCTACTGATGACTTGTAGATGGAGAAGAGAAGCGGTCCCAGCACTGAGCCCCGATGCACTCCAGTAGCTAGATGATAACAGTGATGTGAAAAACCATGTTTCTGAATGACAGATCCTAGTGATGTCATGTAGATGGAGAAGAGAAGCGGGCCCTGTACTGAGCCCTAAGGCACTCCAGTAGCTAGATGACAACAGTGATGGGAGAAACCATTTTTCTGAATGACAGATCCTACTGATGACATGTAGATGGAGAAGAGAAGCAGGCCCAGCACGGAGCCCCGAGGCACTCCAGTAGCTAGATGATAACAGTGATGGGAGAAACCATGTTTCTGAATGACAGTTCTTACTGATGACATGTAGATGGAGAAGAGAAGCGGTCCCAGCACTGAGCCCCGAGGCACTCCAGTAGCTAGATGATAACAGTGATGGGAGAAACCATGTTTCTGAATGACAGAGCTTACTGATGACATGTAGATGGAGAAGAGAAGCGGTCCCAGCACTGAGCCCTGAGGCACTCCAGTAGCTAGATGATAACAGTGATGGGATAAACCATGTTTCTGAATGACAGATCTAGTGATGACATGTAGATGGAGAAGAGAAGCGGGCTTAGCACTGAGCCCTGAGGCACTCCAGTAGCTAGTTGATAACAGTGATGGGAGAAACCATGTTTCTGAATGACAGATCCTAGTGATGTCATGTAGATGGAGAAGAGAAGCGGGCCCAGCACTGAGCCCCTAGGCACTCCAGTAGCTAGATGATAACAGTGATGGGAGAAACCATGTTTCTGAATGACAGATCCTAGTGATGTCATGTAGATGGAGAAGAGAAGCGGGCCCAGCACTGAGCCCTGAGGCACTCCAGTAGCTAGATGATAACAGTGATGGGAGAAACCATGTTTCTGAATGACAGTTCTTACTGATGACATGTAGATGGAGAAGAGAAGCGGTCCCAGCACTGAGCCCTGAGGCACTCCAGTAGCTAGATGATAACAGTGATGGGATAAACCATGTTTCTGAATGACAGATCTAGTGATGACATGTAGATGGAGAAGAGAAGCGGGCTTAGCACTGAGCCCTGAGGCACTCCAGTAGCTAGATGATAGCAGTGATGGGAGAAACCATGTTTCTGAATGACAGATCCTAGTGATGTCATGTAGATGGAGAAGAGAAGCGGGTCCAGCACTGAGCCCCTAGGCACTCCAGTAGCTAGATGATAACAGTGATGGGAGAAACCATGTTTCTGAATGACAGATCCTAGTGATGTCATGTAGATGGAGAAGAGAAGCGGGCCCAGCACTGAGCCCTGAGGCACTCCAGTAGCTAGATGATAGCATTGATGGGATTTTTTTTTCTGAATGACAGATCCTACTGATGACATGTAGATGGAGAAGAGAAGCGGGCCCAGCACTGAGCCCTGAGGCACTCCAGTAGCTAGATGTCGGGTCTTAGACACCTCACCCCTCCATGACTACGAGAGGAGTACCATCCTCAGAGAAGGATGAAAGAAAAGGCTGGAATACACTACACGACTTTTGCTCAGACCGCGAGCTTGCGGATGCCATGCATGAAATAAATGTGTCAGAACCCAGAATCTGCCGTTTGTTTAGTAATTGTTTGCATCAGTTTCAGTATTTACACAATGGGGTTAATGCAGCTAACTTCGCTCCCAGGTTGAAAAATACGGAAATCCTTATAAATACGAAAAAATCACTGAAGAATGCGTCACTTGTTTCTGTTCAGTGTTTTGTAGTGTAACGTTGTATAGTGTATGATGCCCAGCTTTTCTCTATAACCATTTACACAGTCAACAAGTGTAAGAAGCCTGCTGTTTAAAAAATCTGCTCAGAAGTCGCGTAGGTTGAGACCTGAATGACTAGCAATAGATGTAATGAAATCCGCTTTGTCTAGCAGACTGGCTATTCTAGAGACCAAGAGGAAATGAAAGTAATGCACTAGAGGACATAGGGAAAGTACGCAGGTTGTTAGGATTGTGCCGCCTCCAACGTTTGACGTGATTTACAAGTGTTAGTAATAGTAGGGATTTGGAAGCACATAGTAAAGCAAGGTCACAACAGATAAGAGCAAGATATATAAAAGAGGAAGGGAAAAAATGCAATGCATAAGTGCCTTGTCTGTGTCGGTGGACTCGCTGGTCTTTACACTTTTTTTACACACGAAAAAAAAAACGTTCTGTCTATCGTTCTAAAATATTTTTTTGTATATTTTCTGATGCAAATTGCCCAAAATAAGTACAGTCCTTGAAGAAAATAAATAGGTTACACTTTATTTTACAGTGTCCTTGTTACATATGTTACATGTACTTACCAAAGTAATAACAGTAAATTATGCATAATTACTTGCAATTAACCCTCAACCAAATCCTAGTCCTACCTTAACCCTATAGTAAGTACATGTAGTTGCTTAATATTACTCAATACCTAAATATAGAATTACCTACACTGTAACAATGACACCTTAAAATAAAGTGTAACCAAACAATATTAAATGTAAAATATTTTCAGAAATAACTGTGCTATAACAAAGTGTGAAATTTCAAAGGCACATTTTTTTTCTTTCTGGTTAATTCTTCAAAGTAATGTGCCAAATTAC
>NC_136879.1:44280532-44283032 GCF_949152265.1 Phoxinus phoxinus
AAAAACATTAATAGACAACATACAAACGGGAAAAAACAAAACAAAACACAAATATTAGCCAGAGTCGGAGGTTACGTGTTAAAAGCTTGTCTGGACAGATGATGATGCGATTTAAAAACACTCAACACGGTGATGCTTCGTAGAAGTGTTGGTAAAGCGTTCCACAGATTAGGGCCCTGGACAGCAAATGACCGGCCTCCTATATGCATTTAATATTTACATTTGTTATGTTTTATAATAGCAAAGCGATTCATCCCAACTCAACACACACACGTTATCTAGTTGTTTGCATGTTCTGGCTGGAAAGCAGGACAGAGACACTGACAGGAAGTGTGTGTTGATGATTCTGCAGTGTGTGCTCAGACTGGTGGACGATCAGTCGATGTGATCAGAGAGTTTTGTGGATTATTGATGTTTCATAAAGCTTCTGTTGTCTGATTATTCACAGGCGGTTTATGATCCGCTGACACATGTCTGTCTCATTCCAGAGAAATCACACTCTAAAAAATGCTGGGTTGTTTCAACCGGATTTGGGGTAAAATATGGACAAACCCAAACGTTGGGTTAAAAATGTAATTTAAAAATGTAACCCAACGGCTGGGTTTGTCCATATTTTACCCAAAATTCGGTTGAAACAACCCAGCATTTTTTAGAGTGCAGTGTGTGTGTGTGTGTGTGTGTGTTGATCAATATGAGTGTGTGTGTGTGTGTGTGTGTTGATCAATCAGTGTGTGTGTGTGTGTGTGTGTGTGTGTGTGTGTGTGTGTGTGTGTGTGTTGATCAATCAGTCTGAGATTCAAACCCACAACCTTCTGACGTGTGTGAGTGTGAGTGTGTGTGAGTGTGTGAGTGACTTTTGAGTGAGTCACACACACACACACACACACACACACACACACACACACACACACACACACACACACACACACACACACACACACACACACACACACACACACACACACACACACACACACAGAGAGTTTGGCTGGTTTTCTTTGATGCATTGGTTTAATCGAGTGTGTTTTCTGCAGTGCTGTGGTTGTGTGTGTTCATTATTCACAGTTTAGTAACTCTCTTGTGTTTTGTGGTCAATATCAGGATAAAGACTGTAATCACACACACACACACACACACACACACACACACACACACACACACACACACACACACACACACACACACACACAAATCACATTCTTATTGTGTATTTCTTTCCTATTTCTGGCCGATGATGGTCAGGCTGTAACTGTTGAGATCTGACCGACTGAGGAAATATGGCTAATGTTGATCAGAGACAAAGCAAACAATCATACGCTCGGGAAATCTCTGTGTGTGTGTGTGTGTGTGTGTGTGTGTGTGTGTGTGTGTGTGTGTGTGTGTGTGTGTGTGTTTTACTGCAAGCAAGGAAATTAAAATGGCATTTAAAAACCATAAAACTTTTTCCACTGTTTGCCTTTCAGACTGTTTGTCTTTCTCTCCATCTGTCTATCTATCTATCTATCTATCTATCTATCTATCTATCTATCTATCTATCTATCTATCTGTCTATCTATCTATCTGTCTATCTATCTATCTATCTATCTGTCTATCTATCTATCTATCTATCTGTCTGTCTATCTATCTATCTATCTATCTATCTATCTATCTATCTATCTATCTATCTATCTATCTATCTATCTATCTATCTATCTGTCTGTCTGTCTGTCTGTCTGTCTGTCTGTCTGTCTGTCTGTCTGTCTGTCTGTCTGTCTGTCTGTCTGTCTGTCTGTCTGTCTATCTATCTGTCTGTCTATCCGTCCGTCCGTCCATCCGTCCGTCTGCATGTCTCTCTTTTTGACCTTTATGTTAGATCAACATTTTATTTTATTGCATTAAATTCTAAAAGAAGTCAAAACACACAAAAAAGTGTTTTTGCTTCGTTCAAACTCAACAGTATTAAAAAGAAACAAATAAACTTCAACAAATAAACTTCCTAGTAAATTCAACCAATGCAACTTCAGTATTAAGTTTTCAAGTTTATTAGCTCAACTGCTCCGTTTCTAAAAATAATTATATTTTTTAAAGTGCAACAGCAGAAAACACTGATTAGTACTTCATAAATGATAAACGGCAACAATAAATCTGAGTTTTTTTCCTCGTGCTTAAAGCATTTTTATATAATGCATTATTAAAATTCTTAATTATAATCAGTCATGTTCTTGTGAATAAAATTACCTGCAGTTATAATAGATTAAAAAACATATTCACTGTGACTAAGAATTTATTTATTATATATTTATTTAGTACAATATACAGTATATGATACATAATTTACATGAATTTTTAATAAATGTATTAAACAATTGTATAATGCATTAATTTAAGTGTTTGCACAAAGTTTATGTAGTATCACATTTTATTCTGCCAAATATATGTGTGTATGTATATATAATATATATGTACACATTTTAATGTTGTTTGAGAAACATTACTGTGTGTGTGTGTTTGTGTGTTTGTG
>NC_136879.1:44288032-44293032 GCF_949152265.1 Phoxinus phoxinus
TAATGAAAACATTATAACTACTGACACACACACACACACACACACACACACACACACACACACACACACACACACACACACACACACACACACACACACACACACACAAGCGTTCATGTAACTGGATTTGGCTGTTTTCCTTCATGCTGTGTTAAAGAGTGCCGTACGATTCCCACTGGCGGGAGAAACGGAGCCAAAGGGGGAATGAGTAAAAATACCCACACAAAAGAAGACAGAAGCGCTCGCAGTATTAATCGCTGGTCTGTGAAAGAAGCTCCATTGAGCAGCTCGTCTCCGGAGGCTCGACGCAACACACACTTTCTACTGATGAGTACAGAGAGACAGAACGAGCAACACTTGCTCGCCAGCTGCGCTAACTCTCTTACACAGAAAGATCTAGTAGAACCCGAGGGTTCTTGACTCCGTTTTAAAGGGGGGTATAATGCCCCTTTTCACAAGATGTAAAGTGAGTCTCTGATCTCCCCAGAGTGTGTGTGTGAAGTTTAAGCTCAAAATACCCCACAGATATTTTTATACAGCATGTTAAAGTTGTCACTTTTTGAGGGCGAGCAGAAACACGTTTTTTTGTGTGTCCCTTTAAATGCAAATGACACACCCGGCACAGAGGGCGGAGCTTCAAGAGCTTGTGTGATGTGTGTGTGTGTGTGCGCACTGAACATTTCTAAAACTTATAGCCTTTTATGTTCGAACCGGAGTCGAACAGAGATGGAGAGCCTCAAGAAGAAGTGACAACATGTAGAATAAAAAATGTAGTTTAAAAAAGTGAAATCATAATCCACCAGCCCTTTAAAGAACCCTTTTTGCCAACAATTTTCAATGTAAGGAGAAACATCTTAAATGATTGCATAATACTTTCATTTTTAATGGGTTATTAAAACACTTTTTAGTGATAAAGTATATTTACGAGCTGCTTCATTCATAAAATGGAATAAAAAAAATGAATTAGAACAAGAATATCTCAAACGATTTGGCCGTGACGAAGAAACAAATGTATGGCGCTAAAAGGGAAACAGAAAGTGTGTTATAATTTCTCCATACATTGACTGATTTTGATGAAACTTCAGCAGTGTGTTCATTGTAGGAGTCCGATCATATGGGTGTGACTATTGTGAGTTAAAGTTATAGTGCCACCAAGTGGCAGCAGGAAGTGTCACTTTCGCAAATATATTAAAATCACCCTCATATTTTTACCCGAATTACTTCAAACTTCATCAGTATAATATCAAGACACTGCAGATGTAGATCTGTGAAGGAATTATTGATATCTTAAATACTGTTGCCATGACAACACGTCAAACTTCACAAATCTTTTTGAGACTCTTAGCATCAAATTGCATGAAACTCGATACACGGATAGTTTCAGTTTTAGTTTAGTTGACTATAATAACCCTGAGTCAAAGTCAACGTTTGTGTATAAAGCGGTAGATGATAACATATGACCCGAGTGCTTTACAACACATCATAAAAGACATCAGAATATCATAAAGAGAAAACTGAGACTGACACACGGATGAAAGAAGATCTACAAATAGAGACATACATTAAAGGTCATAATGCCTGTTGTGCCAATAAAGCACATTCGAATGGAATTGAACTTAATTGAATTGAGAGAGACAGACAGATAGAGAGAGAGACAGACATAAAGATAGATAGACAGATAAAGAGACAGATAGAGGACAGGGAAGAGGGAATGAGTGTGTGTCCTTGTAGAGATCAGATGACATAATCATCCCTCTTTTAATAACCTATTTTCCCTTAAACTCTCCCATTTCTCTTTTCCCCGTCTCCTGCTTTCTCTCTCCTTGTGTGTGTGTGTGTGTGAATAGAAAGTGATGCTAAATGATGGATGTTAGAACGAATGAAAGTGTAAAAAACCTAATTCAGTTTCTGCTTTTTAAATCTAAACTAGAGTCTCTCTCTGAGCATCAAATCTCGTTAATGGCCTAATGATCAGGCGATTTAATTATGAATGAGAGAGGAAGATTATTCCATTACAAGCTTGTGTCAGTCAGATGTGTGGTTATAAAGCATGTGGATCTAAACTGAATCCGTAATGAGTGTGAACACAAGTGCTGAGGCCTGATTTCCCTGGACGACTATCCTGTGGTTTCTCACGGTGAGCCGCGGGTTTGTTTCAGTGGAACACACACACACACACACACACACACACACACACACACACACACACACACACACACACACACACACACACACACACACACACACACACACACACACACACACACACACACACACACACACACACAGTTACAGAACCTGAACCTTTACTTTTATTTCTAGCGACTAAAACAGCCATTTGAACTTTAAATGACAGTATGATGAAGAATTTTTTTTTAAACTATTCTTACAATAGTGTCTCCAGTTTATAATGTGGATCGTCCTCCAGATCCTTCAGCAGCTTCACTCCTGAGTCTCCTAGATTATTATTCAACCCCCATTGCAAATCAGGTTTATTGGCAACATTTTGACTTTCAAGTGTTTGCAGTGATCAAATCAAACAAAAGTAATAGAAAAAGCTCAACACAACAAATGTTTCAAGTGGTTTCCCCAAATTTAACAAAAAATGTAAATTTGAATTACTTCTCCAGTTTCAAAATTATTCAAACCCCTGAATAGAGTCCATCACAAGTCCATCACAGTGGTATTTACGACAGTAATGTTAAATACAAGTACTCCACAGCGACTCTGTTTGACAAAAACGGAATTCCTACATAGTGTACCTTTAATGGAACAGTGTTTACTCCACCTGGACTGGGCTGAAAAAGGAAGCTATTAACGGTTCATTAACCTGTTAACCTTCACCAGAGCGAGGACGCTCTGAAGCGTTTTTTTTTTTAAATAGTTCAAAGTTACTATCAGATTTAATGTTATTACCTTGACAAACTATACATCATTAAAAATATATAAGTCTCACGTTTCAGTATTTGACCACTATTGTATTCTGAGAAACTTATAGTGACAGTTATGTCTTAATTTGTGTCAGGATTTATGTAATGAAAAAATGAGTCGATACCTTTAATATGAATTATGAGCGTCAGCTGCTCCATTCAGAAAAAAAACTCCGGTGCTGTTGTCTTGAGAACGCGTGACAAAACAACGTTCCTCAGGGCTTTTGGCTCAAAAATGTGCAGATTTGGAGAAATATTGATATATTATCATAGGTTTACATCATATTTCTATAGACAGGAATAATATTTATTGAATTTATATCCAAATGCGTCGATGTATACATAAAGAGCGCTGGATACTCTGATGTACTGTGTTTTCAATCCATACAGCAGGCTGAGGGCGCCATTTGCACAGTTTTTTCCAAATATGAAAGCTCACGAAGAAGAAATAACCTGTGACCTTCCAGGACGTCACTGACATAAACAGCTAACGTTAGCTTTCAGAGATCGCTATAACATGCAGATAAAGATGTTTTGAAGACAATAAACATGATTGCAATGATATTTGATTTACCTGTGTTCTTCGAGCCATGTCAGGTATTTTTATAATAATAGATTATATGTATAATGTAATGCCAATCGGTATAGACTTTACAATAGTGCAGAATAATATAAAATCATATATTTTCTGTCTGATTTTCTTTTCTGAAGCCAAATAAGCTCATAGAAGATTATTTAAAACACTCGACTTGCACTATAAAGTAAGTTTGGAGCACAAACAGGTTTTTAATCTCATAAATTGTCGTGTATTGATGGTGTGCTAAGCTAACATGCTAGCTAGCTCTCTAGTTGCACCTGCCATCTAGCTGTTATTTTTTATGATTTTTTTTCTAAATCGGAATGCTTACTGAAATATTTCTTTATTTAAGAAAGGCATTTGATACAGTTTCAAATGTGAAGTGAAGATTATGAAAGAAATTAGGGGGTGAAACACCGTGATTAGCCAGTCGTTAGCGATTATAATGGAGACAAAGGAAAATAATATTTATGGCCATAAGCCGGCTGGAAAGGTGTAAATGTGTGCAGGAGAGAGTGACACTGAATGGGGCTCGTTTGCACCACAAAACAATAGAGACAATAGACTGAATAGATGCTAATAGATGACAATAAACACAAGTTTGCATTTTAGAGTCAATTCAAAATAAAGTCATTTGAGATGATCTTGAAAAACATTTAACGAAATACAGAGTTTTAGACTTATCACCTTCAAATTTTAAATATAACATGGTCAGACATGTGTCTTTAGCTGGAGTGCATTTCTAGAGTGCTGACGGGCCAACTTCAATTTAATTTTCATGAAGATGTTTCATAAAAATAAATTTCTAATAACTTACACAACTTTGAAGCTATTCATAATTTTTTTTTCATTATGACAATAATTCATTCTACATTTCCAATAAAGTGGCAGGTGTCAGCTTTCAAATGAGACCATACTTGAGCTTTTAGGACAAAGGGTAAATTAATTGAATCTTTTTTAGGTTGGGTATGCTATTTCTGGGGATTTTTCAAAAGTGGCGCTGAAGGCTAACAGGTTAACCCTCTGGGGACTAAGCCCTTTTTGGTCCGTTTTCTCTATTTTTACATTTGGGCTTATAAACCATATGTAATAGAGATGGAACACCATGTGTTTGGTATCTATGGATTCAGAAGACCCTAAGCTAACATAAGCATGCATGTAATGTGTTTATAAAGGAAGTATGTGTGAAAAATGTACAATAATCGAGAGAATTTCAAAACCGAAAATTAGATTTTTGTCATTTATTACTGAAAATCACACCTCACACAACAATAGTGAACAGTTTTTGAACCAAAAAAATATTTGTCAAACCCTTTGCTTGACAGCCATTTGTAATTGTTCAATCAAATGTGTTAAGAACAATGAAATAAGGAACTTTTTTTACAAACAGTCCCAGGCGTGAAAAAGCGTCTGCTTCGAACTAAATGAGAACTGCTTGCTCTGAAGAACATGACACACTCACAACCTGACAGATTTACTTTCCACTAACTGTT
>NC_136879.1:44306327-44316327 GCF_949152265.1 Phoxinus phoxinus
TCTTCTTCCAAGCTATTTTTTGTTCTATAATTAAGATTTTAATTTTGAATTCAAACCCCGTTTCGCTCTTTGGAATGTCTGAAGATAATTGCTAATAATTATTTGTAATTATCTATAAAAACCAGTCTGTAGTATCATCAGGGTTATTATAGTTAACTCAAACTCAAACTACAACCTAAAAACATTGTTTTATTTTGCTTAAATAAAATAAACGTTAACTGACAATAAAAATGTAAACAAATTGTTTTACTTATTTTATTTCTTGTTAGCCTATTATGTTAAGCATAATTACATACACACACACACACACACACACACACACACACACACACACACACACACACACACACACACACACACACACACACACACCCACACACACTCAAATTGTCCGTGAGAGAAGAATCTGATGTCTTGTGGAGTTCATGAGAAATCTGAGACTAGTTGTCTGTATACCAGCTGACATATGAACACAAATATGAACTGTGTGTGTGTGTGTGTGTGTGTGTGTGTGTGTGTGTGTGTGTGTGTGTGTGTGTGTGTGTGTGTGTGTGTGTGTGTGTGTGTTTCAAAGCTCTCTGCTGTTCCCTCTTACAGAGAATTGAAAGTGGGATCAGCGCTGCGGGATTGATCTCTGCTTCCGTAAATGATGATCCAACAAGAGAGAGAAAACTGCAGGAAGCGTCTCTCTGCTTCAACTCGAGTGGAGTGTGTGTGGTGTGTGTGTGTGTGTTGTGTGTGTTTATGAGAGAGAAATGGATCTGTTGAGAGAGGAAGAGTTGCACCTGCATCTGGAAATCTCTTCACCTCTTCTTCCAAACATATTTTTGTCCTATTAATTGAGATTTTGATGTTGTTTAAAACTCTTTCTTTTTTTCTCCCTCTCTCTTTTTTTTGGAATGATCTGAACATAATTGGTGGTAATTATTTGTAATTATCTATAAAAGCCAGCTGTAGTAAAGCCAACACACACACACACACACACACACACACAACACACACACACTCACATACACACACACACACACACACACACACACACACACACACACACACACTCACATACACACACGCACACACGCACGCACCAACACCACTCACATACACACACACACTCACATACACACCACACACACACACACACACACACACACACACACACACACACACACACACACACTAATTGGTTGAGTGCAGTTGTCCGTTCATCAGTTCAGAGATGGAGAGATTATTTCAAGAGTTTGTTCCTCTTCTATCCTCTGAACTTTTAAAACCAGTGATATTTTATCATCATTGATATATTATAGTTTTTCATATTTTTAATTAGGTTAAATTTCTCTATTTTATGTTTGAACAATTTTAGTTCATTGTAGTGATTTTGTAGTGTGTTTGTGTCTGTATTATTAGTATTTTTGGTAACACTTTACAATAAGGTTTCCTTTGTGAACATAAACTAACAATGAGAAAATATATGTTTTTTAAAGCTTTATTAATGTTAGTACAAATAAATGAAAAGAAAACTGTTCATAGTTTGTTTATGTTAGTTCACTAGTTTACAGATACAGCTTTTGATTTGAATGATATATTAGTAAATGTTGAAATTAACTTTGACTTAATAAATGCTGGAGAAGTAGTTAGTTTATGTTAACTAATGAAACCTTGATGTAAAGTGTTTTTCTTTTTAATATGTCTGTATAGTTTTTTTTATTTTAAGTTAAATTTTATTTGTTAACTAGTTTAATTTAGTTTAGGTTATTTTAGTACTTCAAGTTAAGAAATGTGGCCATGGGATCTAGCTAAATTAAGTTTGTTTTTTACATTTATTTTATTTCAAGTATCAACTTTTTTATGTTTTGGTTTTCGTTAGCGATAAAAACTACATGCTGCTCATAATTTAAATCATTTAAACTAAACTCAAGCTGTTCTTTTGATAAAGCAGACAACTACTCTAAAGCTACTAACACAAACTAATCCAGGTAATATCTGTTCAAATACAATCTAATCTATATCTGCATATCTGATTTTATATTGTAAGTCACGGTATCTGACTCTGAACACAAGGATCTCAGTTCAATTGAAAACATTCCTATGAATCTTTTAGAGTGAAATTTAAATGAATCTGTGAGTCAGTTTGTTTGAGTTAGTTCATTTGAGTCAGTTCGTTTGAGTGTTCGTTTGAGTCAGTTCGTTTGAGTCAGTTTGTTTGAGTCAGTTTGTTTGAGTGTTCATTTGAATCAGTTAGTTTGATACTGTTCGTTTCAGTCAGTTTGTTTGAGTGTTCATTTGAATCAGTTAGTTTGATACTGTTCGTTTCAGTCAGTTTGTTTTAGTGAGTTTGTTTGAGTCAGTTCGTTTGAGTCAGTTTGTTTGAGGCAGTTCATTTGAGTGTTCGTTTGAGTCTGTTTGTTTGAGTCTGTTCGTTTGAGTGTTTGTTTGAGTCAGTTTGTTTGAGTGTTGTGTGGAAAATATGGTGTTACATGAAAAGTTACAGTAATGTCCGTATGAATGTAAAGTTGTTAATTTAAGTTTGTTTGTTCCCAGCACTGAATCGCTCGATGTGTTCATTGCTAAGTTGTTAAAAGCGTTTCTCGTTCTGTCTCGCTCTCCTCACTGGTTAATGGCTCTTCTCTTTATGGATTTCTCGGGTTAAGTGTTTGCGCTAATGAGCCGTGCTGACGAGGTCAGTGTGCTGGAGGTCAAAGGTCAACCCCCCTATGAGCTTCATAGAGAGACGAGCTCCAGAAGCATCAAAGTGAGAAAGCGGGAAACGAGGGAGAGGAGAACGACAACATTAATTTCCTTAATGGTGTGACATTTCCAGAGGCTCGGGGTTAAACTCATCATAGTTATATTTCCAGAGGATTCATTAATCTCTGACCTTTCAATCGATTTATTTATCTGTGTGTCTGTGTTTTATTTTCCCAGGATGCATTGCTGCAGTTGGCCTCCATTGTTGATGTCAGCAGCCTTCAGACAACCATCAAAGATGTGCTCAGAGTCGTCCTGCCAAACGTGGTGCGGTAACACACACACACACACACACAGACACACACACACACACACACACACTCACTCACTCACTCACTCACACACACACACACACGTGCGCACACGCACACTCAGACACGCACACACACACACACACACACACACATGCACAAATAAAAATGAATCTTTTGTACATTTACATTTTACATTACATTTTGTAATATTATAAATGTCTTTACTGACTTTTTATCAATTTAATATTCTTGCTAAATGAAAATATAAAATTAGAAATGTTTTATAATTAATTTCTTTCTCAAAAAAAATGTAAGATTAATGTGTGCGAAAGCGGAATACATGCAACCTTCTGAAAATCTGTTGTGTAAGACGCTCTTCTCCGCTCCTCAAACACACACAACATCAGCCTTTATTCAGTGTTTTTCAAGTAAAGAAGAGTGTATTTAAACTGTAAAGTGTTTTTTTACAGTCATTGTACAGTTTAACCCTTTAAACCTCATTCATACAGTATTAATCTTATTTGTGCAGGTCTTCAAAAACATCTTAAAATGTGATTTCTGAAATACAAGCAGAGAACATGATCATTGACAGTAAAGAAATCATCAGATCAGATTCAGATGTTCAGTGTGTGTACGGTGTGTGTGTAGATGTTAAGTGTGTGTGTACGGTGAGACAGGAGGGTCAAAACTCATTCAGATTCAGCAGAGGTTTGGGCTCAGATCTTCATCAGCATTCTGAGTGTCTTCTGAGGAAAATAGATTCTCCTGTAGGGTTTATTGATGTTGCATTTGCAGCAGTCTCAGGAGTGCTTTTGCTGGGAGTGCTGAGAAAACACACACACACACACACACTGACGCAGTCATTTCTGAGTGCTGTTTCTTTTATTGATTCTTTTCCAACAGCGATACACACACTCAAGGACGCTTCAAACAGATGACAGCATTTCTCTCACACACACTCATTTCATTCTGCAATTCTGTTTCATGCTTATGGAAGCCCATTTCTGCCACATACTAAAATACAATCATGCTCTGGTAAGACATAAAAAGTCGAAATTATGAGACTAAATCATAATTATGAGATGAAAATTCAAATTATGACAAAAGTGGAAATTATGACTTAAATTTTTTTAATTATGAAATACTAAATTGATACTCATGAAGTTCAAAGTATGACATACATTTTAATCATGACTTAAAAAGTCTAAATTATTGTCAATTATGAGTTTTTATCTCATAATTATGAATTTGAAGTGATAATTTTGACCTTTTCACTTAATTTAGTTTTTTTTGTCATAGTTATGACAGTGACATAATTTCACATTTTTATCTCATAATTTCGTTAGTATATCATCATTTCAACTTTTTATCTCATATTTATGACAATAGTTCATCATTTTGACTTTTTATCTCATAATTATGACAGTATCATAATTTAAAATTTGTATCTCATAATTATGATTTAGTATGTCGTAATTTCACATTTTAGCTCATTTTTTGTTAGTATATCATCATTTCAACCTTTTATCTAATAGTTATGACAGTCCTAATTTCACATTTGTATCTCACAATTATTATTTAATATGTCATAATTTCACATTTTTAATGACTTATACATCCATGTTGATTGTACTTAAAAATGTAAGGCAGCAACTTTTTTCTTTTTTTAGCAGTGTATTATTTCATGCATTCCCTGTGTGATTATGTCTTAGCAGCATGTTAAAGTCAAACTGGGAATGAATAGTGAGTCCATCAGTCCTGAAGAGCCGTATATAGAGCATCAGTTGAGCGGTTCATGTAGCCAGAGGGGTTTAAAGCCCAATCATGTTCAAAACTTCCCTGACATTTCTGACAAATTACCCGAAATCTGTCGAGAAAACTGTTCTCCCACGGCTGAGGAGTCTCGTTAGGGCTTGACGACTCGACTCTGCTCTTATTAACCTCACGCAGGCCGGAGATCGAGTTCATGCAGATAATCCAGATGTGTATGAATGCAGATACTCCAGATGTGTTTGTGAATGCAGATAATCCAGATGTGTGTATGAATGCAGATAATCCAGATGTGTTTGTGAATGCAGATAATCCAGATGTGTGTATGAATGCAGATAATCCAGATGTGTGTATGAATGAAGATAATCCAGATGTGTTTATGAATGCAGATAATCCAGATGTGTGTATGAATGCAGATACTCCAGATGTGTTTGTGAATGCAGATAATCCAGATGTGTTTATGAATGCAGATAATCCAGATGTGTGTATGAATGCAGATAATCCAGATGTGTGTATGAATGCAGATAATCCAGATGTGTGTATGAATGCAGATAATCCAGATGTGTGTATGAATGCAGATAATCCAGATGTGTGTATGAATGAAGATAATCCAGATGTGTTTATGAATGCAGATAATTCAGATGTGTGTATGAATGCAGATAATCCAGATGTGTGTATGAATGCAGACACTCCATATGTGTGTATGAATGAAGATAATCCAGATGTGTTTATGAATGCAGATAATCCAGATGTGTTTGTGAATGCAGATAATCCAAATGTGTGTATGAATGAAGATAATCCAGATGTGTTTATGAATGCAGATAATCCAGATGTGTGTATGAATGCAGATAATCCAGATGTGTGTATGAATGCAGACACTCCATATGTGTGTATGAATGAAGATAATCCAGATGTGTTTATGAATGCAGATAATCCAGATGTGTGTATGAATGCAGATAATCCTGATGTGTGTATGAATGCAGATAATCCAGATGTGTGTATGAATGAAGATAATCCAGATGTGCGTATGAATGCAGATAATCCAGATGTGTGTATGAATGCAGATAATCCAGATGTGTGTATGAATGCAGATAATCCAGATGTGTGTATGAATGCAGATAATCCAGATGTGTTTATGAATGCAGATAATCCAGATGTGTGTATGAATGCAGATAATCCAGATGTGTGTATGAATGCATATAATCCAGATGTGTTTGTGAATGCAGATAATCCAGATGTGTGTATGAATGCAGATAATCCAGATGTGTTTATGAATGAAGATAATCCAGATGTGTTTGTGAATGCAGATAATCCAGATGTGTTTATGAATGCAGATAATCCAGATGTGTGTATGAATGCAGATAATCCAGATGTGTGTATGAATGCAGATAATCCAGATGTGTGTATGAATGCAGATAATCCAGATGTGTGTATGAATGAAGATAATCCAGATGTGTTTATGAATGCAGATAATCCAGATGTGTGTATGAATGCAGATAATCCAGATGTGTGTATGAATGCAGATAATCCAGATGTGTGTATGAATGCAGACACTCCATATGTGTGTATGAATGAAGATAATCCAGATGTGTTTATGAATGCAGATAATCCAGATGTGTTTGTGAATGCAGATAATCCAGATGTGTGTATGAATGAAGATAATCCAGATGTGTTTATGAATGCAGATAATCCAGATGTGTGTATGAATGCAGATAATCCAGATGTGTGTATGAATGCAGACACTCCATATGTGTGTATGAATGCAGATAATCCAGATGCGTTTATGAATGCAGATAATCCAGATGTGTGTATGAATGCAGATAATCCTGATGTGTGTATGAATGCAGATAATCCAGATGTGTGTATGAATGAAGATAATCCAGATGTGTGTATGAATGCAGATAATCCAGATGTGTGTATGAATGCAGATAATCCAGATGTGTGTATGAATGCAGATAATCCAGATGTGTGTATGATGTGTTTATGAATGCAGATAATCCAGATGTGTGTATGAATGCAGATAATCCAGATGTGTGTATGAATGCAGATAATCCAGATGTGTTTATGAATGCAGATAATCCAGATGTGTGTATGAATGCAGATAATCCAGATGTGTGTATGAATGCAGATAATCCAGATGTGTGTATGAATGCAGATAATCCAGATGTGTGTATGAATGCAGATAATCCAGATGTGTGTATGAATGCAGATAATCCAGATGTGTTTGTGAATGCAGATAATCCAGATGTGTGTATAAATGCAGATAATCCAGATGTGTTTATGAATGAAGATAATCCAGATGTGTTTGTGAATGCAGATAACCCAGATGTGTGTATGAATGCAGATAATCCAGATTTGTTTATGAATGAAGATAATCTGTGTGTATGAATGCAGATAACCCAGATGTGTGTATGAATGCAGATAATCCAGATGTTTATGAATGCAGATAATCCAGATGTGTGTATGGATGAAGATAATCCAGATGTGTCTATGAATGCAGATAATCCAGATGTGTGTATGAATGCAGATAATCCAGATGAGTGTATGAATGTAGATACTCCAGATGTGTGTATGAATGTAGATAATCCAGATGTGTTTATGAATGCAGATAATCCAGATGTGTTTATGAATGCAGATAATCCAGATGTGTTTATGATTGCATGTAATCCAGATGTGTTTATGAATGCATATTATCTGAATATCTGAATAATCTGAATGCAGATTATCCAGATGTGTTTATGAAGGCAGATTATCTGAATAATCTGAATGCAGATTATCCAGATGTGTTTATGAATGCATATAATCCAGATGTGTTTATGAATGCAGATTATCTTAATATCTGAATAATCTGAATGAAGATTATCCAGATGTGTTTATGAATGCAGATAATCCAGATGTGTGTATGAATGAAGATAATCCAGATGTGTTTTTGAATGCAGATAATCCAGATGTGTGTATGAATGTAGATACTCCAGATGTGTGTATGAATGTAGATTTTCCAGATGTATTTATGAATGCAGATAATCCAGATGTGTTTATGAATGAAGATAATCCAGATGTGTTTATGAATGAAGATAATCCAGATGTGTTTATGAATGCATATAATCCAGATGTGTTTATGAAGGCAGATTATCTGAATATCTGAATAATCTGAATGCAGATTATCCAGATGTGTTTATGAATGCAGATTATCTGAATATATGAATAATCTGAATGCAGATTATCCAAATGTGTTTATTAATGCATATAATCCTGATGTGTTTATGAATGCAGATTATCTGAATATCTGAATAATCTGAATGCAGCTTATCCAGATGTGTGTATGAATGCAGATTATCCAGATGTGTTTATGAATGCAGATGAACTTAATATCTGAATTATCTGAATAATATGAATGCAGATAATCCAGATGTGTTTATGAATGCAGATAATCCAGATGTGTTTATGAATGCAGATAATCCAGGCGTGTTTATGAATGAAGATAATCTAGATGTGTTTATGAATGCAGATAATCCAGATGTGTTTATGAATGCAGATAATCCAGGCGTGTTTATGAATGAAGATAATCCATATGTGTGTATGAATGCAGATGATCCAGATGTGTTTTTTAATGCATATAATCCAGATGTGTTTATGAATGCAGATTATCTGAATATCTGAATAATCTGAATGCAGATTATCCAGATGTGTGTATGAATGCAGATAATCCAGATGTGTTTATGAATGCAGATAATCCAGATGTGGTGTTTATGAATGTAGATACTCAAGATGTGTGTATGAATGCAGATAATCCAGATATGTTTATGAATGCAGATAATCCAGATGTGTTTATGAATGCAGATAATCCAGATGTGGTGTTTATGAATGTAGATACTCAAGATGTGTGTATGAATGCAGATAATCCAGATGTGTGTATGAATGCAGATAATCCAGATGTGTTTATGAATGCAGATAATCCAGATGTGTTTATGAATGCAGATAATCCAGATGTGTTTATGAATGCAGATAATCCAGATGTGTTTATGAATGCAGATAATCCAGATGTGTGTATGAATGCAGATAATCCAGATGTGTGTATGAATGCAGATAATCCAGATGTGTTTATGAATGAAGATAATCCAGATGTGTTTATGAATGCAGATAATCCAGATGTGGTGTTTATGAATGTAGATACTCAAGATGTGTGTATGAATGCAGATAATCCAGATGTGTTTATGAATGCAGATAATCCAGATGTGTTTATGAATGCAGATAATCCAGATGTGTGTATGAATGCAGATAATCCAGATGTGTGTATGAATGCAGATAATCCAGATGTGTTTATGAATGAAGATAATCCAGATGTGTTTATGAATGCAGATAATCCAGATGTGGTGTTTATGAATGTAGATACTCAAGATGTGTGTATGAATGCAGATAATCCAGATATGTTTATGAATGCAGATAATCCAGATGTGTTTATGAATGCAGATAATCCAGATGTGGTGTTTATGAATGTAGATACTCAAGATGTGTGTATGAATGCAGATAATCCAGATGTGTGTATGAATGCAGATAATCCAGATGTGTTTATGAATGCAGATAATCCAGATGTGTGTATGAATGCAGATAATCCAGATGTGTTTATGAATGCAGATAATCCAGATGTGTTTATGAATGCAGATAATCCAGATGTGTGTATGAATGCAGATAATCCAGATGTGTTTATGAATGAAGATAATCCAGATGTGTTTATGAATGAAGATAATCCAGATGTGTTTATGAATGCAGATAATCCAGGCGTGTGTGAACAGCATTATGATGGATCAGGACTGTAATGACTCAAGTGGCTCTTTTCTCTGTGTGTGTGTGTGTTTGCAGGAGTGTGTATTCGTGTACCTGTTGGAGGCGGAGTCTCGGCTGCGCTGTGAAGATCCGCTCCATGAGGTGCCGATGGAGGGGAAGCTCAGGTGAGGGGCGGAGCTTCTGCTAATCACCTGTGGGTGCATGTAGTAATCTAGCGGTTTTATATATAATTTATTTTGAATGTACAATTATAGCACTATATTTAATATTTTAAACAATTTTGAATTTTTTTTTCAAATGTCTGGTTAGTTTTTTAAGTAAAAAATTGTATGCATTAGTTTATTTTATTAGTGAAATAAAATGTTTATTTCAGTTAGTGTTTTTATTTCAAGTAATAAAAACTAAATCATAATTATGAGATGAATACATTCAAAATTATGACT
>NC_136879.1:44326327-44331327 GCF_949152265.1 Phoxinus phoxinus
TTAAAGATATTTTTAAAATTTTGGGTAACACTTTATTTTACAGTGTCCTTGTTACATATGTTACATGTATTTACCATAGTAATAACAGTAAATTATGCATAATTACATGCAACTAACCCTCAACCAAACCCTAACCCTATAGTAAGTACATGTAGTTAATTATTAATATTACTCAGCACTTATATATATAATCACACTGTAACAATGACACCGTAAAATAAAGTGTAACCAAATTTGGTTTTAGTTCATTTTTGCTTAACGCTTTTTTATCTAATATTTATTTTACAAATATATATTTTTTTATTCCAATTAATAAGGTTTACTAGTTGTAAAAGTTTTAGTTAACAAATGTAAAGGAATATTTTTTGAAATAGGGTTTATTCGCCGTCTTTCCTACATTTAGATAGGTGGGCAAATGCAGTTTAGTAGCAGTGCTTCGCCCTAATATAGTCCCAGTCAATCTCTGCCCAGGACATCGCCCAGTCTTAATCTGCATCGCTATCTGTACTCGCTGTGAATACGCAGACCACAAGAAGTAATTAGGTGGGTTTTAATTTTTTTTTATCACTTTTACTCAGGACATGCTAGCTGGCAACAAAGGATTCCATTCATTATGCTAAGCTAAGCTAGCGGCGACCCTGTCAGAACAATGCATGCACGTAACATAGGTAAGCATTGTTTCATGTTGATTTTAACGAAGATGTTCTTGAGAAACACACACACTCGAGTGTTTCAGGAATCCTGTCCTCCGTGTTTAAAGATCTGTTCTCTCGCTTGATGTGGTCAGCGGGACATCACAGGTCACAGCGCTTCGATTGTTGAGATTAGACATCACACACCTTTATAAGACTTCAGACAGACGCCCTACTGTGTGTGTGTGTGTGTGTGTGTGTGTGTGTGTGTGTGTGTGTGTGTGTGTGTGTGTGTGTGTGTGTGTGTGTGTGTGTGTGTGAGAGAGAGAGATCGAAGCAAAAGCAACAAACATCTTTTGACGTCCTCGCCAAAGATCTAAACACACACAAACACACACACACACACACACACACACACACACACACACACACAGAATGAGTGTAAAACCTCTTTAAAAGGGTCCGGCGAATGGTCAGCCTTGTAATCAGACTTCTGGACCTTTAACTTCTCAACACACACTTCAGGTTGAGGCCAGAGACGAGACACACACACACACACACACACACACACACACACACACACACACAGAGAGAGAGAGACAGGGTGCAAATTGGTTTCCAGCAGCTGAATAGCTCCGGCTGTAAAGAAGCAGTGCATGATGGGAAACCCGTCAGCGTGGAGTTGTGCTTTGCTTTCTTCCTAAAGCCCTTTAAAGTGGAACAGATCAAACTCTCCCTCTTTTACTGATCCCTTCTTTAATGCCCAGCAGAGTCCGTGTTGAGAATCAAATACCAGCGCACTGCGACAACACTGGAGCGCTACAGTAAACCTGCTCACCTGTCCAGAACATCACGTCAGCGTGTTTTAGTTTGTTCAGTCGAGCGAGTCAGTTCGTTCCAGTGGCCTGACTCACTGATTCACTGAGACACTGATTCACAGAGTCACGGATTCACTGAGTCACTGATTCACTGAGTCACTGTTTCACTGATTCACTGAGACACTGATTCACTGAGTCACTGATTCACAGAGTCACTGTTTCACTGAGACACTGAGTCACTGATTCACAGAGTCACGGATTCACTGAGTCACTGTTTCACTGATTCACTGAGACACTGATTCACTGAGTCACTGATTCACTGAGTCACTGATTTATACATTGAAAAACTGATTCATGGGTCTTGGAATTTTCATTTAAAAAAATGAAGGTGATAATTAAAAATAAATATATTTTATTAAGACAATTGTGGTTCAGTGTTGTATAGACAATATTGCGAACACTTCACCAATAAAACTAAGAGTTCCTCATTCTTTAAGGAAACTTGCGCAGTCCTGAGGCTTGAATTGAGGAACCGATAGAATGAAGGCTAACTGTTTATTTAAGAGAATTAGTTCAACAATCGGTTTTATTTCCAGACACCGTTGTTAGTTCCCAGCATGCTTAGTTTGCACATGGATGGAAATGGAGAGTAAATATTAATATTAAGTGTTATTTTACATGTGTGATATGTTGAGGGTTTGATGGTTAGAATAGTAGAATATGAATATGAAACATGTTGCTTTGTTCAATAACTTCAAGTTTGTTTGCAACATTACAGTCTATTAATTATACAATATAACTCAAATATAAACATTTCCATTTACTAAATCATATACTTTTGAGAGTCAACTTAAGTAAAAAAAAAAAAAAATCACTAAAAAGATTAAATATATTTTTTAGGGCTTTCAAAAGATTAATCGCGATTAATCGCATCCAAAATAAAAGTTTGTGTTTACATAATATATGTGTGTGTACTGTGTATAATAATTTATATATATAAAAACACACACAATCATGTATATATTTAAGAAAAATTGGTTATATTTATATATAAAATATTTATAATATAAATTATATAAATGTATATACAGTATATAAATGCAATTATTCCTTAAATATATACATCAATGTGTGTGTATTTATAGATAATAATTATACACAGTATACACACATATATTCTGTAAACACAAACTTTTATTTTGGATGTGATTAATCGCGATTAATCTTTTGACAGCCATAATATTTTGTCATAAACTACATAATTTAGGGGATTTTACATGATTTTTTCAGGTAAGATTCCATTCAATAAACCAAGCCTTAAAAACTACTCAAAAATATAATGTGTAATATTGTTACCATATATTTTTTTAAGTAAATAGAACATACATTTTTTATGTGATTAATGAATCAATATTGTTCATAAAACTCTTGCATTTGAATTATTTTTGTAGATTAGTATTAATATTTTAATTTTATTGCTGGGCAACGATTAATCACATCTCAAAAAAAAGTTTGAGTTTACATAATATATGTGTGAACTATATATATATATAATATTTGCATGTATATACTGTATATATATATTTTAGCATAATTTATATAATATATATTATGTTATATATACATATCACATTTTTCTTAAATTCATGCAATTCTTCATCCCTTGTTAAAAAATGATGTTAAAAATCATACAGCATATCACAACTATAGGCCAATTTCTAAATTGCCTTTTATTTCGAAATTTTAGAGAAAGTGGTCTATTCACAGCTATATTCATATCTGAGTACTTGTGATGTTTTAGATACATTCCAGTCAGGCTTTAGGACCTGTCATAGTACAGAATCGGCACTGCTCAAGGTCACCAATGAGATATTATTATCATTGGACTCAATGTGGAAGAAAAGAAGACTTTTCTTCCACATTGGCCCCTTTAGCTTGTGGTGTCCCTCAGGGGTCGATTTTGGGACCGTTGCTTTTTTCGCTCTACATGCTTCCTTTAAGCAGTGTTTTTCGAAAGTATAGCATTTCATATCATTGCTATGCAGACGATCTCCAGTTCTTGTTGTTTTAGATACATTCCAGTCAGGCTTTAGGACCTGTCATAGTACAGAATCGGCACTGCTCAAGGTCACCAATGATGTATTATTATCGTTGGACTCTGGATCACATGTTGTTCTGGTTTTATTGGATCTGATAGATACGATTGGACCTTTGATACGATAGATCATGAAATTCTCCTCAATGGTCTGGAGTGTTGGGTTGGTGTGCAGGGTGTAGCTCTTCAGTGGTTTGCCTCGTATTTAAAAGACAGGACAGTTGCTGTAAATCTGGGAGACTTTTCTTCCACATTGGCCCCTTTAGCTTGTGGTGTCCCTCAGGGGTCGATTTTGGGACCGTTGCTTTTTTCACTCTACATGCTTCCTTTAAGCAGTGTTTTTCGAAAGTATAGCATTTCATATCATTGCTATGCAGACGATCTCCAATTTTCCAGTGAAGCTAGATAGTACATGCTCGTTGGACAAAGCACAGGAATGTTACCGTGACATTAAACTCTGGCTATCTAGCAGCTTTCTCCAATTAAATGAGAGTAAAACTGAGGTTTTGATCGTAGGCTCTCCTGATCATTTGGGTTCTTTATCCCTGAAGAATGAGACTCATGTAAAGAGTTTAGGGGTAATCATGGACTCATCACTTAACTGTAAGAAACAGATTTGTGCCGTTGTCAAAGGAAGCTTTTTTAACCTGAGATCAATTGCTAAAGTAAAGCATTTTTTATCCAGTAAGGATTTAGAAATTGTAGTTCATTCTTGTATTACATCTAAGCTTGATTACTGCAGTTCTTCATGTATCGCTCTCCCCCAGTTAGTGCAGAATGCGGGTGTGTGAAAGAGAGAACATTACTCCGGGACTGCAATCCCTACATTGGCTTCCGGTCAAATTTAGGATTGATTTTAAAATTCTCTCGTTTGTTTACAAGGCATTGTCAGGCCTTGCCCCCCAGTACATCAGTGATCTTACAGTGCCTTACTCTCCTTCTAGAGTTCTCAGGTCCTCCGATCAACGACGTTTAAAGGTCCCGCGTTGTAATTTAAAATCAAAAGGAGATCGCGCTGTTTCCGTGGTAGGTCCCAAACTCTGGAATAGTCTCCCATCCCATGTGAGGTCAGCTCCATCGATTACAACTTTTAAGTCTTATTTAAAAATTTATATATTTTCTTTAGCTTTTGAATAAATTACGTTTGTTTTGTTGTATGACTTTCATGTTATTATTTTGTAAAGCACTTTGGGGCAACGTCAGTTTTTAAAAAAATGTGCTATATATATAAAGTTGCTTGCTTGCTAAATGTTTATATATACAAAATAATTATACACAATACACACACACATATATTATGTAAACACAAACTTTTAAAAAAATATTATGTAAACTTATTTTTTTATCAATATTCTAAATAAAAACTATATAATTGTATTATCTATCATTATTAAAGATGAATAAATACTGCACCAAAATGTGTTGATTATTATTAATGTTAGTTAATGCATTAAT
>NC_136879.1:44341327-44346327 GCF_949152265.1 Phoxinus phoxinus
AGAGGTAAGAGCTACTGGTCTAAAATCGTTGAGTGATTTGGGTGCCTTTATCTTCGGCACAGGCACAATCACTGACTCTTTCCAGAGACGAGGGACCCGATGTAACTGAAGTGACTTGTTAAATATAAAGGCAAGTATGTCCGACAGTGGCTCTGCACAGCTTTTAATAAGGCGGCCACCAATATTGTCAGGGCCAGGGCTCTTCCTTTCCTTCACCCCCCTAAGAATATTTTTAACTCTGTCCTTATCTATGTTAATAACCACATTTTGTTCTGCCCATGGTTCCTTAAACGCGGATAATTCTTTGGTGAAATCATAAATATTGAAGCGATTATAAAAATTATTCAAACCATCTGCAAGTTCAGATTCTGTCTTGCCATCAAAGGAGAGGGTTTTATTTTTATTGGATTTTAAGCCCATCATCGACTTCACACCGTCCCATGCAGGGCGAGACTGGCCACTGCTTAAAAGTGATTCAACTTTGTCCTTATATTTAAGTTTAGCTAATTTGAGCTCCCTCTTAACTTGCTTCTGCAAGTTGTTATAGACTATGGTATCCCCCTGCATAAAGCTAATATTTCTCTGATTTATAATAAGTTTAACAGATTTAGTCACCCATGGTTTGTTATTTGGAAAAATTGAAATTGCTTTTTTAGGAATTATATCATTTTCACAGAAACTTATATAAGCAGAAACAGTCTCAACAAGTTCATCTAAATCAGAACACTCTTCCTTAAATAAATCCCAGTCTGTGCATGAGTAACAGTCCAATAGTTTCTGTGTAGCTTCATCAGACCAGACCGGAACTAAACGTTGTTCAGGTTTTGTTCTTCTTAGGACAGTTTTATACACCGGAGCCAAATAAACAACATTATGGTCAGACAGACCTAGGGGGGCTCTACTAAATGACCTGTAAGCTTTCTTAACGGTGCCATAACAGAGATCTAAACATTTCATATGTCTTGTAGGGCAGGTGACATATTGAGAAAAGTTACTTAGTGACTTACCAAGTCTGCAGTGATTAAAATCGCCCATTATAAAGTTCGGCGCGTCAGGGGCGATACTTTGTAACCTTTGCACCGTTTTTACAATTGTCTTTGATGCGTTCTCCGCGTTTGCCCTCGGATGGATATATACGAGTGTGACAAATATCTGTGGAAACTCTCTCGGCAAATAATAAGGACGGAGAGAGACAGACATGAGTTCAATGTCAGGGGCGCACACAGTTTCTCTGACCGTAACTGTGTTACACCAGCTCTTATTTACGTACAAACATAGACCACCACCGAGTGATTTTCCTGTTGTTGCCGGGTCCCTGTCAAGTCGCAACGGTACTCCAAAACCATCGATTTCCAAATCAGGTTGTAGATCCTGCTCTTTAAGCCACGTCTCCGTCAGTGCAATAAGACATGCATTCCTGTAGTCCGATACAAATCTGACATTTGCTTGGAGTTCATCCACCTTACTCCGGAGAGATTGTACGTTGGCGAGGATTATTGAGGGGAGAGGGACCCTCCGATGACCCTGTCTTTTGAGCCTCCGACGGACCCCGCCACGGCTGCCTCTTTTCCTCGCCCTTGTTGGCCTTGTTTCCTGGTCTCCATTGGAAGGACCATGCCCAATGATCTCCGCCGGAAAATTTGCAGCTGGGTCTGCAATTCCTGTATCCCGGAGTGACAGTAGGAACTCCCGATTGTAACGGAGGTGGTAATCCAAACAGGGTACCCGCATAAAGTGACCAAAGAGCGTCAAAATGAGCAGAAAGCCAGTCAATCTGAGGTAAGCCATTGTTTTCCAACAAGTCAAGTTAACAAACAATGAACTATTTGTTACGTTAGTCACACACAATCCTTATAAAACAAACAAACAATGCGCACAACTGCTGCTGCGTGTCGCCATAGAACAGCGCCACTTGGTGAAAGCATCAGGCACATCGGCTACCTACATAATAAGCTGTTTTAAATTTGAAATGTTCAATGCCTTATCGCGCTGATGTGACCGAGCCCGACCCGAACCCGAACATCATTTCTAAATATCTGTCCGAACCCGGCCCGGCCCGTCGGGTACCGGCGGGCTCGGGTCGGGTATCCATCCTCTAATGAGGAGGTCACGAAGTTGAGGAAGGCATCTTTTACTGGCAGAAGTCGATTCGCCGACTCCTCCGCTCTCACTACCTTTGGAGATCAGTGTTGTGCTGTGGTGTTTTAAAGTGAGCCCTCACATTTTTTTATTATATATATATCAAACGTAAATGTTTGTCCTTGTTACACTTAAAAGGATAGTTCGGCCAAAAATGAAAATTACCCCATGATTTACTCATCCTCCAGTCATCCTAGGTGTATATGACCTGGAAGAGCCAGGAGATTTTATTATATAACTCTGATTGTATTCTTCTGAAAGAAGAATGTCATATACAACCACAATTTTCCTGGTTAAATAAGCATTACATTGAAAGAGAGACCAACTATTTGTGAACTAATGTTCAGCTTTCCTTTTTAAGCTTGTACACAATGATCACAGACGCGAAGATGTACCTTTAATTTCCCCAAGTTGATTGCTCACTAAAAGTCGCCCGAACCTGAAAGTCACAGAGGCTTCCCTTGCCCCGCTTAGGGAAGTGGGAATTCGCATTCTCAACTATCTCGACTTCTGGCTCACTCTCGAGATCTGTTGTGGGAACACAGGGACCTGGTGCTCCGGCACCTCAGCCGCCTGGGTTTTCGGATCAACTAGGAAAAGAGCAAACTCTTCCCAGTGCAGAGAATCTTTTTTCTTGAGTTGGACTCAGTAAACATACAGCTGAGTCCTGAGATGGTCATGGCGCCTTGAAAACACACCGATCTGTTGCTGTACTTTCAGCCCATGGTCAGACCTTGCCTTTCTACGGGCCGGAATGTCCTTAGAACAAGTGTCCAGGCATATTCTTGCTACAACAGATGCTTCCAGCTCGAACTGGGCCGCTGTGTGCAACGGGCACGCATCCTCGGGCTCCTGGACAGGACCTTGAGTTGCTTACAGTTCTGCATGTCCAGCCTTCAAGTGGAGTCTGTTTATTTCCTGCAGGAAGTGTTGGAGCAAAGGCTGTCTCCTACTATTGCTGCACATCACGATGCAGTCGACATTAAGTCTTTGGGCCTGATCATCAGTTTCCTGAGAGGCGCGAGCCCTCCTCGACCCTGCCTCATCCCCTCTTGGGGTTCTCTGGTGTACTAACAGTCCTACAGAAAGATCCCTTTAAACCACTACAGTCAGTTGAGCTTAAGATCCCGTCTCTCAAGACAGCGCTCCTGACTGCGCTTACGTCAAGTCAAGTCGACTTGATTGTTTCAAAGCTGCTTTACAGAGACAAACGTACAATTGTATCAAGTGTATCAAGAGGGTGAGGGACCTGCATGCCATCGTTTTGGCGTACTAGGCGAGTCGTGCATCCTTGGGGTGAGGGCTCACTGCACTCGAGGTGTTGCCTCCTCCTGGACATCTGCAGATCTGCGGGCTGGGAGACACCGAACACATTTGTGAGATTCTACAATCTCCGGATGGATCCGGTTTCTTCCCGTATGTTGGGTACAAACAGGTGCTGTGAGGGAAGGCTCGCTTTCAGTGCCATTCCCCTCTAAAAGGGGGATACAAGTGCCTTATTTGCTCTTCAGGTGAGTTCCCTGCCTGGAGAACCCTGGATGGAGTTTCCTCCAGCATCCTTCGGCAGTCAGACACGGCAGGGGCGTCCGACGCCAGGCCCAGTGCTCCAGCTCCTGTACTGGGCTAGATGTCCATATGTTGTGATTCCCTTCTGGTATTCCCATATGCGTATTCTTAGACTCCGCGAGGGTTGACAAACGCGGCCTTTTCACGTGAGAGAATTGTGGTATAAAAACTGAGGTCCTGCTTTTGAGGCTTTCTCATGAATCATGCGCCTGTATTTTATGCTTTAGTAAAATGTGTAGCTTATGAAATTCATATTATAGGCTACAAGACATCTGCAATACAATTGGGAGTCTGCATAGAGTGTTTATTTTGAAATTACACACAATAATCCTTTATGGTAAACCCGTGTCTTTCCCTGGGCTGTATTCTTATATTTATCTAGAACACCTTCGAGAAGCTTTTAATAATAATAGTATTAATAAACGTTTAACTTTAATAAATACTTATAAATATGAGTTCCATGTTGACCTTCAACAATTTAGCATGATTACCATTTGTTTTCTTTGTAACTTTACATCACATGATCGAATAAAAGTCATGTTGACCTGAACAGAACTCGTGACTTAATTTAACCAGTTTTATTTTTTTATAATTATTTTATTTTATTTTCTGTTTTTGTTGTGTCATGCATGAATGACATCCGTGACCTACACCTGCCGACACACACACACACACACACACACACACACACACACACACACACACACACACACACACACACACACACACACACACACACACACACACACACACACACGTGTTTGAGTCGTAACCCCTTTCTGAGTTATTGCTGAACACAATTTAATCTTCAGAATGCAATAATCCCTGAAATGATATGATTACATTACGCCGTTCAATCTGAATTACGGAAAAACATTTTACGAATTGCTGGTTTGAAAAATGAATGTTGGCTGTCGCCTTTCCAGATAAATCACTTCAGAAGGTAAAGAGCCTGAACAGCCGTCTGCGTTCCTCTTCCTCTCGTTCATCTTTCTGCTCCGCCTGACATGACGCTGGATTTGTTTGTATTAATGTCTGATATAATATCTCGCTGTCAGATCATTCTGCAGTTTAGTTTCCTATCTGTCCTCATTCTGTTTCCTGTTGTACAATTATTACACCTAGATCTATCTTTCTAGTGTATTTATCATGTCACAAGTGCAATGTTTTGAGGTATAAAAATGAATGCTTTCGAATGCATTTTTTTCTATGGTTTTAGTTAAAGCTAATTACAAACTGTTAAACTAGAACGATTTTTACAGGGAATATTGAAAATGGTTTAAAATAGTAAGACC
>NC_136879.1:44358827-44363827 GCF_949152265.1 Phoxinus phoxinus
TGAAATCAGTCGGGGGGGGGGGGGGCGAACCACACAGTTCTGTCAGGACCACTATCGTCAAATACGATTGACAATTAGCATACAGTTTGGATTGGCGGTATGGTTCTGTTCTGGGACCCCCTACCCTGGGAACCTGGAACCCTAAATCGGCTTCCTTTTCGAGATATTGTCCCTTCCTGTGGAAATTTGACAGGGTGTAACTAGGTTATATGTGGGATGCTGTTTTCGACTTTTACATTTTCAGCCGTTGAATTCACAGAAAAGTTGCATCGGGGTGGCAGTTCCGCCAAGGGAACTTCGGGGCCCTGTTGCGTGGCTCCTGGGGGGGCTGGAGGCGCAGGACCTCCTCCCCTGGGGAGGGGGTGGGGCAGCCTCTTGTGATGGGGGGCATCGTTGCACCCCTAAAAAATCATCTAGGGGGTGCTGCACAGCATTCACAAACCACCGTCCACCATGCGTCATTTAGGCTGTTTGGACACCCATCACTAAGGGTACTTCCCTAATGGGAGGAGGGTAATTAGCTCCTGAGAAAAGCAACTGAAGCAGCTTATATATATGAATACAGTGATAAGTGTCGTATTCCTATAGGTAGATGTGGATCAGCTGAGAGTCAGCTGACGCGAGCTTGACTAACGTTACCTGCCATAACTGACGCTACGCTTGATAGTTAGCTTCTTATAAGCTGAGCCGGCCGTCGCCATCTTGGTAACGCGTCACTCCTGGATAACAGAAAATGTGCAGCGAGGCGGATTAGCTGAGGTGGTGTGATGCTAACAGACAGCAGATAAACGGCTAGTAGTGACATCACTCAAGCGGCCACACCCTTAATTATGCAGGACTTTAAGGCTTAATATAATTTAAATGGATGAGTTATAAAAAAATTGACCCCCTCACAGTTATCATGAAGGGCAAAATTAACTATATAGACCTAAACCACTTTTTGCACCAGGCTGTAAACATATTCATTCTACTGTAAAGTTGGCCATTTTAACATGGGGGTCTGTGGGATTGACTCTCTTTTGCAGCCGGTCTCTACGCGCCTGTGCACATATATATTCAAACGTGCATACCTATAGACTAAACACGTAATTTGCAAGTGCACGCCGTTACCTTTCACACAAATTTACATTTTTGAAGTTTACACGGAGATGATAACATTAAAAAAATTGCTTAAAACTTGCACCTTGGAGCCGGTTTCAAAGGTTACGTTCTCGAGCCACCAGGCACTGCTGTTGTGCAAATGAACGGCCAGAACGCGTTAAAAGTTTTCTGTTTTCTGTTAGAACGGTGTCGTGTAAGTTAATAAATAATGATCTTTGCAACAGAAGTGAATCAATCAAAACTAACTTTATCTGGACAATAACTTTATTCTAGATCTGCTGTAAAGCCAAAACACTCTCTGTTACTTTAATGTCCTACTATCTCTGTAAAGCTGCTTTGAAACACTCTATATTGTTAAAAGCGCTGAATAGATGAAGGTTAATTGACTTTACTTGCATTGGAAAGAGGGATAAATGGAAGTATATGTCCTTGAGATCAATCGTGACAGACCAGTCCTCGGATCTGATTTGTGACATGATTTGCTTCAAAGTCAGCATTTTGAACTTGAGCTTCTTTACAGAATGATTTAGTTGGCGCAGATCTGTGGAGTGCAAGATGCATTGAGATATATTTGGCAGAAGCTTCCACTCTGCCAAAAAATATACAAAGGGAACCAGTCTCTCAAGCCAATTTGGTGCCCTGAAGTGGCGAACCGGTGGGGAATGAGCAAATTTGCTTTTTGCCTCCTGAAACCTCTCTACGACTGAGGTGACAGCGTCGCTGAAGAGGCCAAGAGAGGAAAATGGGGCGTTCATGAGAAAACTCTTGTCTTTCTCTTTTATTCCTGGCAAGTTTAGCCATAGATGTCTCTCCGTAGCCACCAGGGCTTCCATAGGCCGGCCGATTGACTTGCTCATCTCCTTGGTGGCCCGGTGAGATACAGTCAAACCAGAATTTATTCAGACTCCTTCAACATTTCTCACATTATCAGAGTTTATTCGCTATAGTTTAGAAAATGGTGATAAAATATGAGCAGAACTCAGTTGATATTTGACTGGTTTTGTCCATCCTTCTGTTAGACTGTCTCACACATGAATTATGTTGAATATCTGTCAGCTGGTAAATTTAACTACACAATAAGATAAAACCAGTTTAGTTCAACCAGTGACCAAGCAATGCTTCATTGTGTTCAGTGTGTGTGTAAAAAGAGCATTAGCAATTACAGACAAAACACTTCAGCAGAACATGATCAGCTCAAAGTGTCCGAACAATTTTGGTCCCAAATTATTATACATTTTACTGGTAGTCACTGTATGAAGAATTTTTGGGTATAATATGTCACAGTTTACTTTATTTTGCTATCCTCACTTACATAAATGAACTATAGGTGGTGGTTGAGGAGATTCCCCCTTCTATGTAAAGAGCTTTGAGGTCTCAGATAAAGCGCTATATAAATGTAACAAATTATTATTATAGTGTCCTGCACCCACTAGTAAAAAAAGATCTGAAAAAATCTGTGGCCAGGCACAGCTCTCTTATTGCACCCAGACTCACACCCTCACCCTCATCAAGGTCTCCTAGCAGGGCAGCCGGGTATTCCTGAGGAATGGACATGGTGTGCAGACATGCCGCAGACTGACCTGCCACTGAATACACTTCATCCGAGAGTTATCTAGCTAGCGTCTCTTCCACCTTAGGCTTCGCCCCATAGCCGTGTTCCTTCAGCCCCATGATGGAGGAATAATTCTAAGTCTGAGAACTGAAGACTCAATATAAAACCGGCTTCTTCCAACAGCTCGACACCTCAGTGTGGAGATCAGGAAAAAACGTCAGGCCCTGACGAAAAGGTTGTGATCTAGAGGCCAGGAAACGTTGGTCTAGATTACTTTAATGATGATCTTACTGTTTCTCGGCCGGCCAGTCGATGTCTAATCTGGCCTAGACACAAGTTACAACCTCCATAAGCAGAAGTGTGAGGTGGCGAGTCCTCAACATCTCCTGCGTCAATGCTAACAACTTCAGAGCTGAATAGCATCACTCGGGGCTGATGAAACCGTGGAGCATATGCTTCCAAAGCCTGAGATAAGGCACTAGATCTGGCAGGTGAGGAGATCTGGCAGGTGAGGAGATCTGGCAGGTGAGGAGATCTGGCAGGAGATCTGGCAGGTGAGGCGATCTGGCAGGTGAGGAGATCTGGCAGGTGAGGAGATCTGGCAGGTGAGGAGATCTGGCAGGTGAGGAGAGGTGAGGAGATCTGGCAGGTGAGGAGCAGAGAAAAGCCAGAGCTCGTCTCTAAACCCTTTGTTCTCGATGCAAACAATCAGCTGCCTCAAGAGCTCCGCTCACAAACAAACAACACACAGATCATGTGATGTAGCGAGGGCAAGGAGGAACACGAGATTTAAACTGCTGTTTGCTCGCCATTTTATTCTTATAAATTACTCCTGTCTAATACAATGAAATGTATATGCTTTTGACAGACAAACATCAGATAGATGGACGATACAGTCAAGTCAAGTCACCTTTATTTATATAGCACTTTTTACAATACAGATTGTATCAAAGCAGCTTCACAGTGATAACATGAAAATAATACAAAAAACAATTTCATCATCGTCCACCTTTAAGGCAGATCTATAATATTGTTGAATATTAAATGTCCCCAACTAAGCAAGCCAGAAGGCAAGGCAACAGCGGCAAGGAACCAAAACTCCATCAGGTGACAGAATGGAGAAACAAACCTTGGGAGAAACCAGACTCAGTCGGGGGCCAGTTCTCCTCTGGCCAATGAGTGAACAGTGTATGATTATGATTCAGGAGCATTATAGGTCAGAAGTCAGAATGAATCAGAGTATTTGTCCAGTTCCGGTTGGTTGAGGAGGAGAGACTGGTTGACACTTCAGGTCAGCGGCGTCGTCGTCGTGTCCTGGCGCTGGTCCTTCATCAGATCTGGATACGGCCTGGTTCCGGTGGACAGCGGTAAACCTCGGGATAGACAGAGAGACTAATATTAGCGTAGACGCAATCCTTCTTATGATGTACCAAGTACATCAGGATTTACGGGAAGTGTTCCCGGTCCCGGCTGTTCTAATCTATGCAGCCTAACATTGAATTATAGAAGTCTATAATGTGTTATGTGTATGCTAGGCCGAAGAGATGTGTTTTTAATCTAGCTTTGAACTGACAGAGTGTGTCTGCTTCCCGGACAATGTCAATGACAATGACAACTAACCCTTCCCGGCATAACAGTGAAAGCTAATTCCATGTTTCCTAATGATATCTCCTAATGGTAGCATGTACAGAGTGAACAGCAGCGGTCCTAGTACTGAGCCTTGTGGTACGCCATACTGAACTTGTGATCGATAAGACATCTCTTCATTTACTGCTACAAACTGATAACGGTCTGATAAGTATGATTTAAACCATGCTAGTGCAATTCCACTAATGCCAACATAATGTTCGAGTCTATTTAAAAGGATGTTGTTGTCAATGGTGTCAAATGCAGCACTAAGATCCAGTAATACTAATAGAGAGATACAACCACGATCATATGATAAGAGAAAATCATTTGTGACTCTAACGAGAGCTGTCTCGGTACTATGGAACGGTCTAAATCCGGACTGAAAATCCTCGCAGATATCATTTCTTTCAAGAAAGGAACACAGTTGTGAGGATACTGCTTTTTCTAATATCTTTGACAGAAATGGCAGATTAGAGATCGGCCTGTAATTGACTAGTTTTGTAAGATCAAGTTGCGGTTTTTTAACAAGCGGTTTAATCATAGCTAGCTTAAAGGTTTTTGGTACGTATCCTAGAGACAAAGATTAATTAATGATATTAAGAAGAGGATCTATGACATCTGGAAGCATCTCTTTCAGCAGCTTAGTCGGTATAGGGTCTAACATGCACGTTGTCGATTTAGATGATTTGACGAGTTTGCTAAATTCTTCCTCTCCTAT